>NW_006203524.1:8762-21606 GCF_000334495.1 Tupaia belangeri chinensis | reverse complement strand
ACTCTCTTCCAAACTCCCTCTTTCCACGGAGGAAGCAGCTAACTCGATAGTAGATGCTCTGCTCACCATGATATCCACTGCTCTGCATTAACAAGGGCATGACCCCAAGAAACTGCAATAGGGGGACGCTAGACCCAACTCTTTGGTCTCTTGAAACTACTTGTCGCACGCAGTGGGAGCACTGGTTGAGAGCTGCATGGACAGGCCCAGCTCCGCTGCAGTTCTCATGAGTCCATCTCCTCCAACCATGATGAGTTCCAAAACCCTATCAGGGGAAAGTTTAATGATAAGGAAAGTAGGATAATCTTCCATTTCTTAACCTAACATTAACATGAAATTGAATGTACATACATGGATGTACACATGCATTAACTTTTCAATCGTTTGTTTATTTGCCAGGAGAAGTGGTTTGATTTTATATGTACAAACTACCAATACTTGCACAGATTCTGGCTGCAAAACTTTTACTCGGACAAAATTAGTGTTTGAGAAAGAAAGTCCTCACTGAGAGATAGGATCTTTCAATATCGCCTTGACTAGCTTCAGTAGACCAGTCTCCACTTTCCTTTTGTTGATGGCCAGAGGGTACATGTGCTCACCAGAGAGAGAAATAGATACAAAGACTGAGAGAGAGAGAGGGAGAGAGAGAGAACACTTCCAATGTGATCCTGCAGTAATCCCTTCTCCTCCATCGCCCTATCCTGTCCAGATTTGGGGCACACATGCAAATGCATGTGGCACGGTTTTCAAGGTTCCAGGTCAGGGGTTTGAACTATGGTTGGTCATATGGAATCCAACTTCAGCAACCATTAGGCTAAGAGACCAGTGCAATAAGTGACTGGTTTTAGCCAGGGGGATGCAAAAGTTTTCAAATAGTTTCCTCCTTGGTTTTTCATAATCATCTGCAATGGCTTTTTGAGGCATAAACCTTTGGAGTCATCATTAGGCCCTAGCAGATTAGTATTGGGTTTTAAGTTGATCTCACTAGCCAAGAGAAAGCGGCGTTGTGCTAACTTCCCTGAACATTGTCCATTTCACATTTTCCCACTGCACTCGGAGTTATTTCTGGGGCTTTGTTTATAGTGATCTCATATGTGTTTGCTACAGGTTTCCAAATGGCTTTTCAGAACATGGTCTCAAGTTGACTCTTGCCTGCTAGTGTCATTTCTCCAAGTCATTAACATAAACTGGAGTCTACAGAAGATTTATTTTCACATATCAAATTTTGGATTCAGCTGCCATGGCTGCAGAGTTTATCAAGGAGTGGAAAGGGAGGAAAACCTGCCCTTGCTTCCCAGGTGTTGCATCTTTGGATAATGCGTACAATGCTCCTCAACATCACGAGTATGAAAAGGTCACAGTTGTTCGCTGGAAATTAAATCAATATGGTACATTCTTCGTTGCCTAAATATTGGTAAAAAAGCACATCTGATGAGTAATTAGGTTGCTGATTGGCTTAACTGATTCACATGGTGTGGCCACAGTTTGTGAACTAAACCCTCAACCTGGTTTAAAAACAAAAAGAATGACTTCACAATTAAGTATTGTTGGAAAACTCGAGTTCAAGGTTTCAGGAAGGTACAGGATTGATCACGTCGGTATATAGACATAACACAACTGTAATTCACTAGACACATACCATTATGAACTCCACACATATTTTCTCAATGATTCTTCAGTAAATTTGTGAGACAGGAAATAGGTTTAAATTTAATTGTCCTAGTAAGGTCAGAGGGCAGAAAAACCCATTAAAGTTCCAATGTCAGAAGTTCTTCTTCCAATTTAAATGAGAAAACGTTACAAACAATACTTGTTCCTGCCACAGGAAAAGACGTTAAACAAACATTTTTATAAAAAAATAATATTTTCACTTGAAGCCATCAAAAATCTGTGGACCTAAAGTTTCAATGAACTAACCTCCAGAGAACAGGGAGCCTTCACAGGTGACCAGAGATTAGCGTCTGATCTCATCCTCTGACGTTTACCAGTCTACATGCATGAGTAAGCAGAAAGCAAGCCTACCATGGCAGGGGACAGTGGATGGAGCAGAGGGTAACAAAAAAGTTAGTGACACAGAAAGCTAGAACATGAACAGAAAAGAAGAAAGATCATATGATTTCCTAGCATTTACATAAACTCTATTGCTACAATGATCAGAAATTCAATACAAATAGTTAATGGGTCAGAAGTTCTGCTATTATAAATTTCACATATTTTACTGTTTGCCGGCAAATTTTAAATGCTATATTTATTTTTTCCTAAAATATTCAACACCTATTCTTAAGAACAGTTTCTCATTAATAGGAGAGTAGATTCCTTTGAGAGATACATAAATATTTACCAAAGAAAATGGGGACATTGTTTCAAAATCCTTAAATTTCATTAATATTCTTGCCTCTGACTCTTTGCTACAAACTGCTTTACAAAAACCTTTTATAAAGTATGTATTCTTTTTTTTTGGGGGGAGAGGTTTTTTCTATAAGGTGCATGCACTCACTAGAAAGACAAAGAGAGACAGGGAGAGACAGAAAGCGAGAAGTCACCCCCCAGGGGGGATGGCCACGCCACAATCCCTTCTCCTCCTTTCTCCTCTCGGGATCTTGGGCACGCACGCACACACACCCAATGTGAGTTTTAGCCACCGGGTCTGGGACTCGAACCGTGGTCGACTACATGGGAGTTCAGTGACATAGCCATTACACTAATGGCTGGTCCCCAAAACCACTGTATTCTTAATCTTCTATTTAACCTTAGTAATGTCCCTAGTTTAAGATTATCCAGGAAAGGGGAGCATGAAAAAAATTGGGGGAAGGGGAAGCCCCCCTCAGTTGTTCCTCTACATGCATTAAACATAGGCTGGGTATGATTGCCCAAGTCTTCCTGTTTCCTACTGCTGGGGTTCAGGAAACAAGGTCCTCCACAGACAGCTCGTCAGCATGTGGAGGACCTGGAGTCTTCCCAGAGCCTCCAGAAGCAACGCAGGCTCCCAACGACTTGGTCTTAGCACATTGACACTCATGGAATTTCTGACCTTAAAAATTATAAGGTATAAAGTTTTCAGATCACCAGATGGCACGGAAGTTTACATGGCTGGATCCCAAATAGCCAATGCATGGTTCGAGTCCCCGACTGTGGCTTGAAAAACATGCCGAGTGTGTGTGCAAGTCCTGGAGGAGAAAGGATGGCAGCGTGACCACCCTTCCTGGGGCTGCTTCCTCACTCTCCCTGCTTTGGTCTGCCTTTGCCTCTGGTGGTCACGTATGCTCGATAGAAAAATAAATATATACATACATGCATACATAAATACAATGCTTATAAAAAGAAGTTTGCATTATTTTAAGCAATTAAGATTGTTATAGTGTGTTACCACAGCAATGGTCCCAACTGTGTGTTGGTGTCTCAGATGTATAATCTAATTCATGGTTTTCTTTGGTTAAATGTGTTTTATCTCAGGTTATTCCGTTTATCTTTGAAAAAATAAAATAAAAGTCATGGATAAACATTCAGAAAATTCCATTAGTTTGTTGTATCTAGTTAACAAAATTTTCTATGTACTTCATTACAAAAACAAAACAAAAATAACAACAACAACAAAAACAGGGGTAAACTCCTTAATTGTCTGAGTAGCAAATAGTATTTTTTACATGGGAAAACAAACATTTTATAGCAAGCAAATATTTTGTAACTTCAACTGAAATAAGAATCAACAATAATAAGATAATGCATTATATTTTTTGAAAGTTAAATATCTCTATCTTATTGAATAAGGCACAGGGAAATATCAACAAAAGTCACAAAGAATTTCCATCTATTGACTTGTGCCCAATGTATCTTCAAAATTTGGTATTTGAACTGCTTTGGCTATTTTAAATTTTAATATTTTCTTCCCAACTAAGGCTTTCTAGAATGAATAGGTAAAAGAACTTTTGTTTAAATTTGTGAACAAACCACTGTTGTTTACTCGCTTTTGTCTCCTCATTCACCCATCATCCTGTCTCAAGAGCAGTGATTTCAGGAACCAGCAGTTAGCGTAATGGCTATGTCACTGGACTCTCATGTAGTTGACCGCAGTTCAAGTCCTGGACATGGTGGCTTAAAACTCAGTCCGGGCGCGTGTGCGTGTGTGCCCAGGATACCTAGAGGAGAATGGAGAAGGGATTGCGGTGTGGCCATCCCCCCCGGGGAGTGATTTCTCGCTTTCTGTCTCTGTCTTTCTGGCAAGCGTACGTGCCCTATAGCAAAAACCTCTCCAAAAAAAGGAAAAAAAAAAAAAAAAGAGCAGCGATTTCAGACAGTTGTTCTTGATGAAAGAACTAAGATTGCAAAAGGAAATGTAAGATCCTGCAATGCCAAAGCTCTAGATCATATCTGACTGTAGCAAAAACCCCTCCCCCCAAAAAAGAATACATACTTTATAAAAGGTTTTGTAAAGCAGTTTGGAGCAAAGAGTCTGACTGTAGAGTTCTCAAAACGAGGTCAAAGTACATCAATTCTAAAATGACTCTTCCCCCTCGACAGAATAGGTATCTTAGCAGTGCATGGACGTGAGACCTTCCCTCACTCCTCCTAAGCATCACAGTGAAGCCCTTAAAACAAAAGACAGGCTAACAAGAAACACATACCGAGAGATTGAACCAAATCTCTGTGTACTCCCAGGCTTCAGAATCTAGCTATTGATATTTATGCTTCGTGTCGGTGAAGACTGGAAGTACGATTGGACAAGCAGTATGATCCGTCGATAGTAGGTGAAAGTGATGAGACCAAGGCCTCAGTGGGGATTGTTCTGGGCTCTGTGCAGCGTTGTTCCCCCCTGCTACCAGGCGGACCTCTGTGATGAGGGCTCATGGACCACCTGCTGGACAAAGGTGTGTCAGAGGATTTTATTTCTAATGGCCAATTCCTAGACAGCAAGTCAGGGGAAGGTTAATGGAATAGTTTGAGTTCTGCAGATGCTTTTAGGAAATGGGAGTTCTCATTTCTATGATATACTACATTTTTTTTTTTTTTTGAGAGAGAGACTTTTGCAATAGGGCACATGTGCTTGCCAGAGACACAGAAAGAGACAGAGAGACAGAAAGCAAGAAATCATGCCCCAAGGGAGATGGCCAGACCACAGTCCCTTCTCCTTCAATCTCCTCTCAAAATTTTGGGCTGGCAGGTATATGCACCTGGAGTGAGTTTTAAGTTGCCAGGTCTGGACTCAGACTGCGGTTGACTACATGGGAGTCCAGCAACGTAACCTTTATGCCATCTGATGGTTCTCTGGAATACACTCTTAGGAAGAGGAATTCTGGTTTCTATGACTCGGTTCTGGGGAAGATGGGGGACAATGAGGGCAACGAACTGAAGGGCAAGAGAAAGCCAGAGACCTCGGCACCGGGGCTGCTCCCAAGGCCTTCTGGTCTCTGTAGCTCAGAGCTTGTCCAAACTGTCTCTTGGCCCCTTCCTCTAACTCCAAAGGCAGGAGTGCAGAATTTTTGAGTTTCTCTGATCCTGACCCTTCTGCTTCCCTTTTCTATGTAAGGATCCTAATCACTACAGTGTGTAACCACTGAGATAAACCATACTTTAACGTTTAATTATTTGTTTTTATAATTTGCAAAATAGATGAATTAAACAGACAGAAAATTTATATTATTTTAAATTTAATTGCTTTTAGTGAAACCAGCAGTTAGCGTAATGACTATGTCGCTGGACTCCCACGTAGTCGACCACGGTTCGCGTCCCAGACCCGGTGGCTTAAAACTGATGCCGGGCGCGTGTGCGTGTGTGCCCAAGATCCTGAGAGGAGTACGGAGGAGAAGGGATTGCGGCGTGACCATCCCCCCTGGGGGGTGATTTCTCACTTTCTGTCTCTCTATCTCTCTCTGTCTGTCTGGCGAGCACACACGCCTTGTAGCAAAAACTTCTCAAAAAAAAAAAACTTAATTGCTTTTAGTAACCTATATTATGATATTCATAATCCATTTCTCTATGTTTTCTTCTTCTTTTTTTAATTCTGTAAATATTCATTGTAAAATAGTGTATCTGGCTCCATACCAGACGCTGAGAATACAGCAGTGGACAGAATGCGGCTGCCCTTATAATGCACCGTGTAAGCTCCCAGGGACCTACCCTGTCTAGTCTACTGTCCTTCCTTCCACCTGGCAAGATGTGTGAACACAGAAGTTTCCAGATGGGTGACTGCACGGATGGTGTGCATCTTCTGATTTGAAGAACACAGAAAAAGGACATTGTTTGCATCAAGAAAATAAGAACCGCAAGTCGCCGGGACAGCAAAGAAATTTAAGAAGGAAAAAATAATAAAAGTAGTGTAGTGATAAGTTCACGTGTACTCGTTGCCATGAATGTAAAAGTGAATTCTGTTAAGTATTGTTATCAGCAAGTGAAAGGAGAGAAAGCATAGTCTCCTGGCACAGAACGTTCTATTTAAAAACCTCACCTGTAGTTCATGAAGGGGATGGTTGGGTATTCTAGCAATAAAAATGGAAAACTGGAAGGAAGAAGGTTTAGGCCAAAGAATGGTCCTCAGCTTGGCGGAAAGAAGCCTGAAGCTTATCACTTCCCACAGTCAAGGTTGACTTCTGTAATGCGTCCTCCCTGCATTTTAATTCCTTACGTGTTTTTCTGCTCTTCCACCACAGTGTGAAAGGCAGGAACTCCTGTCCAGTAACCCAGTGTTTGTTTGCTGTAGGGCACATGCACATCCCCCACCCCTGAGTAAAGACTCAGTAAACATTAAGGAATGGACAAGGGCCTAGGATACCTTTGGGTCTTCTAAGTATACTATCAGAGATGCAAGGGTGGTTCACTATACGCAAGACCATAAATGTAATACACCACATTAATAGAAAGAAAGATAAAAATCATATGATCATCTCAATTGATGCGGAGAAAGGATTTAATAAAATACAACATCCTTTTATGATTAAGATTCTCAGTAAGATTGATATGGAAGGGTCATTTCAGAACACAATAAAAGCAATCTATGAAAAACCTACAGCTAACATTATACTGAATGGGGAAAAGTTGAAAGCTTTTCCTCTGAAAACAGGTACTAGGCAAGGCTGCCCACTTTTTCCACTGCTCTTTAATATAGTACTGAAAGTCTTAGCTATTGCAATCAGAGAAGAGAACAGTATTAAAGGCATTTGAATAGGCAAAGAAGATTTGAAATTATCTTTATTTGCAGAACAGTCAATCCCCGCCCCCCGCCCCCCCCCCGCAAGCTAGGCAAAACAATTATATAAAGTAACAGTTGATCTGATCTAAATATATTTTATAAGTAACTTTTTTTGCTCACAATATTATAGAGAGTTCCATACCCAAATATTCATAAACACAAATTAAAACACTCTTTAATTTCTGTATCTGAGTATTACTGAATGAAGACTTTCCTTGGATAATTATAAAAATCAGTTTTTTATTGAGTCACCCCTTAGAGAATCATTTTTGCAAATAAAACAGACAAGGCGGTCTCAAATTTTGTATTCCAAAATCTTTTAAAATTTATGATTTAGGCAGTTGGTTCAGTTCTCCAAACAGTGACAACATACTCAAAGAGAAGTGTATTTATTCTAATTACACAAATTTATTAAATACCTTTTCTTTTTGGTCATAGGGCACACGAACATCCCGTGGGGATGGCCACACCAGAATCCCTTCTCTTCCATTCACCTCTTGGGATTTGGCGCATGCATGTAAACACACCTGGCATGATCTGCAAACCACTGGATCCAGGGCTTGAAGCACACTCAACCATGTGGAAGTTCAGTGCCTTAGCCACTATGCCATGTGTTGGCCCCAAAGACCTTTGTCTTAAGAGAGCCAGTGAGAGGAAGAATTTTTTTTTTTATGTACAAATTTAGAACATTGCCAGCATGCATATGACCCAATAATATCATTCTCTATTTTGTAAAATTCAGACTTCATGAAAATTGGCCAGCATGTAAACACACAAAAGCAAAATGAAATGGCATCAAATTCTAATAAACTACATGCTGTTTGGGCTCTTGTCAAATGTAGTACCCAAAAGGAAGTTTTCTTCACTTTTTACTCACAGTTAGTTCTTAGAAAGGCATTCACACAATATGCTGTTGGCCAAACTTGTTTTTCAAATAAACACTATCCTCATCATTGAAAGATTTTAATTCGGAAGTTCAGAAAATAGATAATTTTATCTTTTTACTGTGACCAAAAATAACTTGAACTGCTTTTGTAAAATGTTCTGTAATGTACAGAAAGAATAACATCAAATTGAATATGTCCTTACAAACATACATACCAGAAAACATCTCTTGGCATGAGATACTCATTCTGATATATTTGAGACACAGATAAGTTATTCTGATCATTTCTGGTACAAGAGTATAAATGAGGGACCAGCAGGCGTTATGGTAGCTAAGACACTGGACTCTCACATGACTGACTCCAGCTCAATTCCTGGCGCTTGAAACTCTTGCTAGGTGCATGTGTGGCATGCCCTAAATCCTGAGAGGAGAATGGAGGAGAAGGGACTGTGGCGTGACCATCCCCCCTGGGGGGTGATTTCTCACTTTCTGTCTCTCTGTCTCTCTCTGTCTGTCTGGCGAGCACACACGCCTTGTAGCAAAAACTTCTCAAAAAAAAAAAAACTTAATTGCTTTTAGTAACCTATATTATGATATTCATAATCCATTTCTCTATGTTTTCTTCTTCTTTTTTTAATTCTGTAAATATTCATTGTAAAATAGTGTATCTGGCTCCATACCAGACGCTGAGAATACAGCAGTGGACAGAATGCGGCTGCCCTTATAATGCACCGTGTAAGCTCCCAGGGACCTACCCTGTCTAGTCTACTGTCCTTCCTTCCACCTGGCAAGATGTGTGAACACAGAAGTTTCCAGATGGGTGACTGCACGGATGGTGTGCATCTTCTGATTTGAAGAACACAGAAAAAGGACATTGTTTGCATCAAGAAAATAAGAACCGCAAGTCGCCGGGACAGCAAAGAAATTTAAGAAGGAAAAAATAATAAAAGTAGTGTAGTGATAAGTTCACGTGTACTCGTTGCCATGAATGTAAAAGTGAATTCTGTTAAGTATTGTTATCAGCAAGTGAAAGGAGAGAAAGCATAGTCTCCTGGCACAGAACGTTCTATTTAAAAACCTCACCTGTAGTTCATGAAGGGGATGGTTGGGTATTCTAGCAATAAAAATGGAAAACTGGAAGGAAGAAGGTTTAGGCCAAAGAATGGTCCTCAGCTTGGCGGAAAGAAGCCTGAAGCTTATCACTTCCCACAGTCAAGGTTGACTTCTGTAATGCGTCCTCCCTGCATTTTAATTCCTTACGTGTTTTTCTGCTCTTCCACCACAGTGTGAAAGGCAGGAACTCCTGTCCAGTAACCCAGTGTTTGTTTGCTGTAGGGCACATGCACATCCCCCACCCCTGAGTAAAGACTCAGTAAACATTAAGGAATGGACAAGGGCCTAGGTGAATGACTTACGAGATACGTTTACAAGGCGGGCATTTGGTTCTCACACTCTGCTATTGGTCATCTGTCCAGAAAAGCCTATTCCTTAGTGTCCTTGTCGCTTAAGAGGTTAAACTGACAGTGAGAAGGATGACCTGTGAACCCTTGTTCAGTCAGTGAGTCACTCTCTTTAGGGAATGACGTGCCTTTCTAGCGTCATACTTTTCTGAATGTGACTATTCGCATCTAGGAGGGTCTCTTCCCTCTACATCTTAGTGCAACCAGGTCTGGTGGGCCTATATATATGTGTGTGTGTGTGTGTATGTAATCATTGTACATCTTTGTGGGATATGGGTTCTTTTTGAAAGAATGCAGTGTAATTAAATTATGGATGTACGTATTCATCTTATCAACCTTGAACATGACATTATGTTGTGCACATTTGATGATAATTCTGTTTTTTGATGTATACATTGAACCGTCAGTGACATTCTGAATTTAGAAATGTAGCTCTCCATCTTAGCTTCCTGTGCTTTTGTGTCATTTCAATCTTCTGAACTTTGTACTAGGTCTGATTGTACTTGTTCTGTTTCTGACGGGACCTCATCGTCTGGTCTCACTTGGCACTGGAAGCCACACAGACACTCTTTGGGAGGAATCGCCACCTCCTTTTAAGGCCAGACTTTTTCCTTTCACTTCAGACCCATAGGTGTAACTGCTGTGTATCTCCCTTTCCACTTTTCACTTGGTCTCCTGTTCCTTTTTCTGTGTTTTCTACGTTTTTTTCTTTGTTCCTTATCAGCCATTTCTTTTTTATCTTTTTCTTTTAATTAAATTTATTTATTTACATCCATACACTGTACATGATTATAGTATACAAAGTGAGATTTTCTATCAAGAGTACACTGTATATTGGCTCAAGCAAGCACATCAGCATACATGTTATCGGCAACAAATAATTTTCCTTGTTTCCTGTATGTTTTGCCTTTTTTTGTTCCCAATCCTTGATTCCCTATCTCTTACCCTCTGCCATTTCCCACTCTCATCCCACACTGTCTCTGGTATCTATGTTTGCTTTCTATACTTTGCCCCCCACCCCGTATTCATTCTACTCACTGAGGCTTATGCCTAAAGTTGGACTTGTGTTCATGGAAATGTATATATCAGCTGTGCTTGCTATGACAATATTTAGATTAATAAGATCTTTAGTGACTAGTCAGCCACTTCTTGAATAAAAGAGCTTGATGTGGGAGAACAGTGGTGGCAGGCTTTCCATCCTTGGCTCAGGTTTGCTAATTTACTTATGACAGAATATATTTTCCATAAGTCCTAATGTCCTAAATAAAACTCCAGTTTAGACCAAAAACATGTTTATATCAGTTTTGCTATATGATGTGTACTCGTCCAGGAGAGAGACAGAGAGAGAGAAAATGAGAAATCACCCTTCTCCCTCATACTCCCTTCTGAGTGTGGGTACTCACGGATGCCCACAACCTGGTTTGATTTCCAAGGCAGGCCTGGGACTCGAACCACAGGGCCATGTGGGAAATCCAGCACCTTAACTACCATGCAGTCTGCTGGCCTTCCTGAAATGATTTAAAAACATAGAATAAAGACTATTTTTTCCCTGAAAAGATATTATACTGGCAAATGTTTATTGAAGTGAGATACCACTTTGAAAAATGTACCTACAAGTAGCATAATCAGTAGTTATTTGATTAAGTCAATTTTGTTACAGCTCTTTTTAAAATAAATAGTAACCAGAATTGTATAAATTGCTACCTCTATAATGAAGGAGTAGCAAATTCGTTTTTTGGCTGGTTTCAATTCTTTGTGTTGGAACCAGGTACTGCGTGGTGGTGCAGGCAGCTGGGCCCCCTGTGGCAGAGTGCACGGTTCGGTCCCCGACCCGCAGGCTTGAGAAGCATGCTGAGTATGCGTGTGAGTGCCCGAAGTCCCAACAGGGAGAAATGGACAAAAAGGAGTTGTGGCCTGACCATTCCCAGCATGGTGCTGTCTTCCTTCCTTCTCGCTCTCTGTCTCTCTCTGGTGAGGATGCCTGCCTGTGGCAAATTAAAAAAACAAAACTAAATAACTTTTGCCTTTAACAGAAGAGAATGAGAACTTATTAATATTACAATTTTTAGCTAGTAAATCATTAAAAATTATTTTTTCATGACAGATCCTTGTAATTCTTGTGATATATTTCAGCAGGCTTTAAAATAATTCATTGATATCCATATTAAAAAAAAGACTTATTTCATTTTACTTATTCTTGAGAATAAGAATTTACTGAGCTCACAGTAATAAAAATGAAAAATAGTAATAAAGTTGATATTGAGCCCTGTGTCACTCTGTCAATAAGTAATATTTATTCATGTACACATAAATTTATCAAAAAAGAGGGACCAGCAGTTAGCATAATGGCTATGTCACTGAACTCTCATGTAGTCAACCGTGGTTCAAATCCCGGACCCGGTGGCTTAAACTTAGCGGACGGGCATGTGTGCGTGCATGCCCAAGATCCCGAGAGGAGAATGGAGGAGAAGGGATTGTGGTGTGGCCATCCCCCCGGGGGGTGATTTCTTGCTTTCTGTCTCTCTGTTTCTCTCTGTCTTTCTGGCGAGGGCATGCACCCTGTAGCAAAAACCTCTCCCCCCCCAAAATAAATAACTAATCCTTCACTTAATTTAGGATTATATTTACAGTATAATTTTCCTTTTTTATTACTCAGAGTTGGGAATATAAATAATACATTGATGCTGTTATAAACAACAATATTTTTAAATACATGTCTAATCATGTAACAATAATTCAACCCAAAATAATTGTTAAGATACTGAGACTGGAAACTTAAAAATATATTACTTCATTTAGAGATTCATTAGAAGAGATTTAGAGCAATAATTTAAAAACTTTCAAGTTCAATATATTAACAAAAGTCAGATTACTAAAAAATACAGAATGAAATATATAGTCAAAGGAGAAAAAGTGTAAAAATTCTCATTTTCTATTAATCCTTTTAAATGAGCATTTTTACATGTTCTTTATTTCTCTAAATCTGTTACCATTATTTTTTAAAATAGTTCTCTCTCTTGGTTTCCTGAGTGATTTGTTTATTTGTTTTGTCACTGCCTTCTTTTCTTCTGTTTAATTTCTTTATTATTTTCTTTTCTTTTTACTTTTATTTGTTTCATTGTTTTTGGTTTTGGAGGTTTTGTTTGTTTGTTTGTTTTCGGTAAGTCCTTAAGGATAAGCATCCTTATATACTTCTTCATTTTGTTCACAGAAGTAGTCTGGGGGTTTGGAACAATGCCTAGCATTGTTTAATCAATATGTGTTAAATGAAAAACTCTCTCCCACTTCTTGACAATACTCCAGTCCCCTTAGGGA
>NW_006203524.1:0-8731 GCF_000334495.1 Tupaia belangeri chinensis | reverse complement strand
CTTAGCTTTTGTTCCCCCAGGGGGGAACATTTTGCTGTTTATGTCAAGCTACAGGGTCTGGGACTTGAACCATGCAGTTGGCCATGAGGGATCCAGTGCCTTAACCTCCACCTCCACACCACTTGCTGGCCCTGTAATTCCTAATGTTTTAACATTTTTCTTTTTTTTTTTTTTAATGAGTAAAAGACACACACAGGGAGACAGTTACACACACACACACACACACACACACACACACATCAGCATTCTCAACTAGTCTTGACACTGCCCCTCAGCTCCAGCCAGTCCCTGATTATGGCATTATGGCATGCACCTGCATGGCATCGACAAGGAGGTCTCCAGACAGAAGCCCAGAACCTTCCGTGTGGGCCAGCCTCTCAGAGTATCCAGATGTACCACTAGGCTAGTATCCAGCCCCATGACTAATCTTTTGTTACCAACCTACAACATTTATTAGATAAAGAAAACTTAATAATGCCTACTTTTAACTTCTATTTGTCTTATTATATTTTTTCAGTTTGTTGTCTTTGTTTTATTTATTGGGTTAACTTTTTAAATGTTTTTTCTATGCGAAAATGGATAATGACTTTTCCAGTAACCCAATATGTGTTTGTTTGTTTGTTTGTTTGCTATAGGGCACATGCGCTTGTAAGAGAGAGACAGAGAGGGAAAGTGAGAAACCACCCTGGGGGTGTGAGAGCAGATAATCCCCTTCAGATAACAATCCCTTCTCTCCTCCTGGGATTTTGGACATGCATGCACATGCCCAGTGTGATTCTCAAGCCACAGGATCCAGGATTTGAACTCTGAAGCTGCCCATGTGGGATCAGCACCTTAACCTCGATATAAAACACTAACTCATTGTCTTTGTTTTGTGCTCGAAGATTTCCATATCGTTTTTGAGCCTCTGGGTTATCAAAGATCAGTAAGTACTCTGCATGTAGTTTATTGAGGTCTCTAAGTGCTCTTTGAAGTATGTGTGTGTGTTTGAATATGTTTTGCCATGTTCCTCTGGTGAGATTAACGTGTAAGAAGACAAGACACCCCCGACGAGACAGCCTCCATTAGCAGCGACTTCTTATCTTCTCTGGCTCTGAACTGCTCTGGAGGAAGCCCAGTCTACAACCCCTGTTGATTGCTTTCTCTGTCATAGCAAAAATTCAGAAGTAAAGGGTATACTTTGAGAAATGATAGGGTAAGAAAAAGCATGTGTTCATCAGCATCCCCACCTCAAAATGCAAATGCAATCGTCCGTGTGGATTTTACTTTAATGCCTGGTGTGTATGTCTCTCTTTCTCTTCGATTGCTCTCCAAGACAAAGTTCAGGAGAAAACCCAGCAAGTCTTGCTACTATGCACTGTATCAGGAAAGTACGGTTACTGGTCTCTTTAGCTTCCATTGGTCCCTCACTGTTTCCGGGTGACCATAGCACGTATTCCAGTGCAGTGGTTCTCACACGTGGTCCGAGTCAGTGCCATCTCTATCAATGTCTGGCCTTGGAGTTCCCACCCCTGACTCAGTGAGTCGGAAGCACAGGGTCCGGCATCCCGGCATCTGTGTCGTAAGGAAAGATAACTTGGGAACTGTCCTCCTAACGCATTTGCTCTCTCATGCCCCTGTGACCAATGTCCTTTTCAAATTCCCAAACGTATTTCTTCATTCGTTAGTCTTCATTTGGTGAAAAGTAATCAGAAAGACTCTCTCCCACCTAACACCCTCGCATCTGCCACCCGCATGCCCGTGTCCTCCATCCTCTGCTTTCCTTCCCGTTAGTTCCCTGCTCAGGGACAGCCTGTGTGTTTCTGCATTACTGCGCATCCTGTCACCCACTCAACTCCAGGCAGATGGCTCTCTCTCTTTGACATCATTATTTTCCCCCTTAATTACATCATGTCATTATCGTTAACAACAAAACAAAGGAAAACAAAACAAGTTACACTGTCCTTCCTAAGTCAGTCTCTCCTGATTCTGCACCCCTTTCTAGGTAGGCTCAGACATCTTTTTTTTCCTTTCCCTTCAAAGAAAAACGTCCTGGACTGAACAGTCTTCTCCCTGAGTCTCCACTTGACCTTAGTCACGGCTCGGCCTGCCTTTGTCCACCGACACTGCTCTTATTCAGGACACCACCGACGCGCATGTTCCGAGCAGCTTCCTACTGAAACCAACCACAGCAGTCGCCATACGTGTGCCTCTCTGCATTTAAAGATCTTCTTATTTGGCTTCAAGTGGATGATTTGCTCTTAGTTTCCCCACCCTTCCATGGCCTGTCCTTTGCAGTGTCTTCTCATCTCCCCGCCTTTAAAACTGTGTCCATTGGATCTCAGTGTTTAGAGCTCTGTTGCTTTCCAGCCACATATTCTACCTTGAGTATTTCTTTATTTTTAAAGAATTATTTTATTTCACTACATTTATTTTTTTTATTTTAATTTGACCAGAGAAGGACAGTGTGTGTGTGGGGTGGGGGGGGGGCAGAGAGAGTGCAAAAGAGACAGAGAAACTGAGAGAGCAAGCCACCAGGTCAGAGACTTGAACTGTGGTTGGCCATGTGGGAGTCCAGCGCCCTTCACCACCATGCCACCTGCTGGCCCCATACTTTGAGTATCTTAACCTAGTCTCACAGGTTTAGATACTATGTATACACTAAGGTCTCCCAAGGCTTAATCTCTGTCCTCATAGTCTGAGCTGGTCTCTTGATAACTTCACTTTAATGTAGAATAAGTTGGGGTCAGCAGGTGGCGTGGAGGTTAAGGGCGCTGGACTCCATATGGCCCACCATGGCTAGAATCCTGGACCTGGCAGCTTGCTTTCTCACTTCCTCTCTCTCTTGCTTGCTCGCTCACTTGTTCTGTTTCTCTCTGGTCAAATTTAAATAAATAAATAAATGAAGTTCAATAAAAGAATTCATTTAAAAAGTATTGAATAAGTTCCTCAAAATAGTATGTCATTAACATTCCCTGTCCCCAGACTGTCTGTCTACGTGCTCAGGGAAAAGTCATGCGATCATCCGGAGTCCTCTCTCTCACATACCACATGCAACCAGCGAATTAAGTCAGCTCTGAATTTAATGGGTATTCCCCCGCTGTATTTTTCATAAAGTCCAATGTCTTTTTTGTTTTTTTATTTCACACCACTCCTTTATTATACTGATCTGAAAAAATTGAGTAGTTATGCTCGAAATGAGTACTGGGCCCACATGACTGGACCACACAACTAGGACATGATTCAGAAATAAGACACAGTAGAAGACACGCTCGAATGTGGTCACAAGGCATTGTGCTGCCGCAAATCGAGGGGGAGAGGTCTAAAACACATGGTAGGATACACTCCCCCTTGAGGTGGAGGAGCCGATCCCAGTCTGTGAGGAGTGGCTTATCTTCTGGCGACCACTGTGGGACTACTTCGGTCACCACCAGGAACCACAGAAGGGCTTTTGTTTTGTGTTGTTTATATATATGTATATATTTCTCTCTTTTTTTTTTTTTTGTAAAAATGCAGCACCTTAAATCAGGATTGATCCCAGTCTTCTGGAGCCAACTCGAGGGTCAGGAGGAAGTCGTGTTTTGTGTCTTTAATCACCATGCACGTTCTATCATCTTCCACTGGAAGGCCTAGTGCCCATCAGGGACCTGCCTCCAGAAAAGCACAGGCCTGCCCCCGGGAGCACAAACAGGCCCTCTGACTTCTCGGTGGTCTTGCCTTAGCATGGTTCCTCCCTAGCCCTACTCAAGCAGGTCCATGTAAACAAAGCTCTAACAAATCCGAGTGCCCGCCTCTCACTCTCAGGTAAGAGGAACCTTCCCTCGACTTGGACTGAAAACCTGTGCCCTAGACTGCATGAAGCGAACGGTGCAGGAGACACAATGGCCGAAATGAAAATAGGAGCCACTGGTCCCATCTGTGACCTCAACCTCAGATGCCTTCAGATGTGGTCAGTGTGACATGTGCAGGGGAGGGTAGAGAGGGATGGGATGGGCAGGGAGGAGGTTCCTCAGGATGGTGGTCTGCCTGCTCGCCTTCACTTCTTGGCCTTGCCCTGGGCAGCCACAGCTTCCATGGCTTTAGCACGGTCTCTTCATCCCCCAGGAACTACATGGGCTTGATGGGCTTCAGGTTCTTGTCCAACTCATAGGCAATGGGGATACCTGTCGGCAGTTCAGCCCCACGATAGCCCCTTCAGAGAGACCGTCCAGGTGCTTGGCGATGGCCCGCAGGCTGTTGCCGTGGGCGGTGATCAGCATGTGTTTCCTCTCCTGGATCTGGGGAACGGTTTCCTCATTCCAGAAGGGCAGAGCTCTGGCCACCGTGTCCTTCAGACGCTCACAGGAGGGCAGCTGATCCGGTGAGGTCTGCACACCTGCGATCCTTACTGACGTTGCTGTAGAAGGGGCAGTCGCGCCCCATTGGGGTCAGCGGACATCGTGGGAACGTCTCCAGATCTTCACCTGCGCCTCCCCGTGCTTGGCTCGTTGAGGCGCCACGTCCTCACCACCAGCAGCCATATCTGGCCAATGGCATCCAGCACTGTCCAGAGGGTCCGGATCGCCCTCTTCTGCCCTGGGGTGAAGCAGATGTCAAGTTCGTAGCTGGCACCTCGCAGCCCCAGGCCCAGGGCTCAGGTCATGCACGTTCTATCATCTTCCACCTGAGCTGAAGTGGTTCTCCAGGTTGAGGCGCTCTGGCCGTACCTGGTGAGCACCAGCATGCAGGCCGCCATGGCGGTAGGCTCCCACTGTCATCCTAGCATCCTGCAACTGCATCTTGGACGCGGAATAGTACTGAGTAAACTACCTATGTAATTAAATCCTGTTAACTTGTACCTTTATTTACTCCTTTGTCCCATCCAGTCTCTCCGTAGTGTAACCGCGGTGACCTAAGAAAGGATGTCACTTGTCTTCAAACACTTTTTAATATCACTTCCCCTCAATCACACAAAGCTCAGGGATCCAACAACCACAGCTAGCTCTGCGTATACATCGGAAGGAAACCAGAGGGTGAGCCTGAGCCATCTGCACTCCCTAGCTCCGCACCAGTCACTCAGCCCTGCTTGGGGTACTCTCCGTGCCTATCGTGGGTGAATGGTTGAGTCAAAGCGGCAGGTTCACACAGGAGGCTGTGATGCCACCATGACAAAGGATGGGGTCGTCATTGATGACAGCACAGAGGGACATGGAGGGCATTCTGTTAAGTACGGACAGAAACACACTGCATGTTCTCACTCAGATGCGGAAAGTAAGCAAGGTGATCTCACAGAGAGAGAGAGAGAGTAGGCTGGGCAGGGGCTGGGCGATGGGGTTGGTCAACGGATACAGCATTACGGTTAGGAGGAGGGATTCCTTCCGGCCTTCCGTTGGAGAGTAGGTTTACTACTGACAGTGAAATCGTATGTAACATGTCACAATAGCTAGGAGAATGCAGTGAGGATGTTCTCACCACAAGGAGATGTTAAATGTCTAAGGTGACGGATTTGCTAATTATAGTAACTTCATCAATAAACAATGTCTGCATGTATCAAAACATCACATAATGTCCTATATACAGGTCCAAATAGTATGTCAACAAAAATTAAAATTTCAAAAATAATAAATGTTGTGATTCTCGTGAAGTCTCAAACGATCCGGCCCTGTTTATTTTCTGACCCAGGCTATTGGGTCAACACTAATTTACTCACTTGCTTCGTCAGTGCAGGCCTCGGGTATCTGGAATTCATTAGCGAGTTCCCGTCTCAGGTCCTTTTGAGTGTTCTCTCTGGTGGAACGCCATCCCCCAGGACGCCACACGGTTCACCCTCGCATCTCTTTCAGGTCTTACCTCATGAACACCTTTCTGTGTGAGATCTGTCTAGTCACTCAATTTAAACTGCACCCCTTGTTACCTTCAATTTCCTAAGAACTCGCCACTATCGCACATACTAAATTATTTACCAATTCCCCTTATTTATTATCGTTTTCCCTCACTAGAATGTACATTTCTTGACACTGAGGGTATTCGATTCTTGCTTACTGCTCAGTTCCCAGCACATAGAATATTGTCTGGCATATATTAGGTCTCTAAAATATGCTGTTGAATGAACCAATGAATGAAGGAACAAAATAAAATAAACACCCTATTAAGAATTCTAGAAATTGGCTCATCAGATGGTGTGGATATTAAGGTGCTGGATTCCCATGTGGCTGACTTCATGGTTTGAGTCCTGGGCCTGGTGGCTTGAAAAATCACGCTAGAGGCAGGTACTTGCATGTCCAAAATCCCAAGAGGAGAGCAGAGGAGAAAAGATTCCAGTGTGGTAATTTTCCAGGGTGTGATTTCTCACTGTCCATCACCTTGTATCGTCTCTCTTTGGGGAGTGCATGTGCCTTATAGTAAAAACATAAAGAAAAAAAAAGAATTCTACAACTTGATGAGAAACGAAAGGCATGTGAATGCTCTTATTTTGATAGAATAAATTTGAAAGCCAGAGAAGAAGCAAAATCCACCAGTCACAATCAAGACCTCAAACACAGAATCCATGAAGCCTTCGTCATGCTAATCTTAAATCTCACCACACCACATGCAATACGCATATTCCTACATATACGATATATGAGTTATTTTCCCCACGTGTTTGGGAGAAATTACAATTCCAAGATAGGCCACAGTGGGCCTGTGACTTGCCCCATATGTAGCATTCCATCCCGTATCCTGGTATTCAGTAAAGCAGCTGTCTAGTTAAAATGGGTAAACTCCATTACACTTAATTGCTATTCAAGTTGATAGTCTGTTTTAGACTTGATTGGTTTAATAGGTTTCATTTTATCAAAAATACTCTTTGAATATTCTTCAATTACTAGGATTTCAAAATAAAATGAAAATAGAGAATCAGTCTACTGTTTGAATGAATTCATTTTTCTAATGTTTAATCAGATGTAGGATTGAGAAAATGATTGTAGATATACTTGTATATTTTAATTTGAATTATTTTTTTACAAATTTTAAATGAAATGTGCAGTGTTTATTGATTTTATTGAAAAAACTAATACAAACATAAGGATTTTTAGTGCTGATATACCACATTCAACATTTTGGTGCACTCTTGTTAGATCCTGGGATTAACACCATTGAAAAGGATCTAAGTATCTTTATGTATTAAATAAAAACTAGAATATTAGGACAGCTTTATTAATAATAAATTAAGAATAGACTTTTCTCCTGACATGCTGTCATAAATCTTCTAAATTTAATATAATCATTACAAAATTTATTATTCCCAGTGCTCTTTATTCAGCAATTCTTGGCAACTAAATATTGGATATAATTTCATTTTTGCTATTTGTTCTGTCAGTAAAAAATTAAAAGCATTATTATATGATCAAAATTACCTCTGATATGCCATTTTTAAAAAAGTATGATAAAGTGACAGAAAAATTATATAAATAAGTCTGAAAGCCTTGGAACATTGTTTTGGATATAGCTCTTACTTCTGCTTTTGAAAATATCATTTATATGAACTTATTTGCCTGCTGCAGACTCAATTCCACATTCATGCAAAAAAAAAGTCAGCTGTTAGAGGTAGGATAATAGACTAGAAATAAATAAATAAAAGCAGTTTTTCACCAGAAAAATGCCACCCGCCACCTCCAAGCTGAGATGGTTTTAGAGGCCCTTGTAATCTCACAGAACTTTCCAAAACCTAAGTCAGCTTGAACACATTCAGAGTGTACTACTTGATGGAACAAATATTAACTCAGAAACTACACATCTCAAAAATATTTAAAATATCTTATATGTATACTAAAATATATGGGAATAAAAATCAACCCCCTTCGTGCTGATTATTCAAATTTAAATAGAACGAGGGGCCAGGAAGTGGTTAAGGCACTGGACTCCCACAGGCCAACCACAGTTCGAGTCCCAGACCTGGAAGCTTACTTTCTCACTTTCTCTCTTTCTCTCTGGTCAAATTAAATATTTTTTAAATTAAATTGAATTAATTATTATTTTTAAAAATTTGAATAGAATGATAAGTCCTAACAGGTTTCAAAGCTTTTATTGTTGGTGTTTAAATGCACTACTCATAGATAAATTTAATTCTATATAATATTTGAAATTTTGCTGCATTCAAAAGACTATGAATGAGAAAATTATAATCTAGTAAAAAGATGTTATGCAAATGAAATAATACAAACTTTTATATTTAGTATACAAAAAGTCAAATATGACAATAATTATAGAAAAAGTAATGACAAAGTCGAAGAAAAAGAGTATAACTATCAAAAGGAGGCATATAGCTATTATCTCCTAAAACTGATGTTTTTCTTATTTGACCAAAATTTAGGCAATGAAAATGAAATTGAATGTAACTATAGAAAGACAATGACAGTATGATTAAAAACTTCAAATTTCATACTTGGTATTTACTTGCCTGAAACATACAGAGTGTTTATATTTTATTAAGCCAATAAATATTTTCTCCAATAAAGCTGCAATATTGCAAATATAGTATCTCCTAAACAATTAGTTCAACATTGCAACTTCTCAGGAGATCAGACATCGTTTTGATTACTATTATTTCTATATTGATGTATTTACCCAATAAAATTATTCCCAATGTAGTTAGCAATATAGGCCAAGATTTTGAGAGACAGAAATACCCTTGTCAGCCCTTAGAAAAGTTATTATTTTTACAAATGTCTAATAAGTTTGGATTTACTATCCTTCCTAATATTTAACAATACTTTTATAAAAAAAAAAAAAA
>NW_006203523.1:546373-552337 GCF_000334495.1 Tupaia belangeri chinensis | reverse complement strand
AATCCCTTCTCTTCCATTTTCCTCTGGGGACACCTGGCATGTGTTCAAGCCCCTGGTCTGGGGCTCAAACTGCGGTGGATCATGTGGGAGTCCAGTGATGTAACCTACTGGCTCCCGGGTCTTGGGATCTTATCCTTCCAGATTATGTCACCATGGGGCTTTGCTTTCCTGTAATGGAGAGATGTGTCACAGACAGATGTCCAGCACTATCAGTGGAATATTAATTCTGGGTAAGACTTTAGGATGGGCCCCAGTGCAGTGTGCCCTACGTAGTTTTGGATGCTTCAGAGAATTGGCAAAAGTGATTGGGACTGTGATATTTTAAGGAACCCCATGGCTCACTCAGCATGAGGGTGAAACCATGATGACAACACATCATAAATTTGGGTATCAAAAAAGAAAATAAAAAGCATCTTCTGTGGTGGACAGCAGTGGGATTGTCTCTTTCTTGAGGGAAAAAGGACAGTTGAAAAGCTCTAGATCCATCGCTAGCTGTGGTTCTCCTTTTGCAGGTGTGGGGTGCACGGTGAAGGGAAATCCAAAAAAAAAAAAAGGCTCCCAGAAGGAATGGCTACAATAAGACCCAGGGTTTGACCGTCCAAACCACTGTCCGGGAGTCCTTGACCAAATGACCTGAGAAAATTGGACCTGAGGCAAAAGAAATGTGATTAGACAAAGCAAGGGGAATGACCCAACTAGGTGGAGAAGGGCAGGGCAGCAGAGAGTGGGACTGGCAGGTGAGTTGATGTAGTGTAAGGGAGAGCGTGGATGCCCTGTTAGAAGGCACCTACCTACATGCCTTGAGTTGGAATATCAAGGGCAACCAGCTAGCTCAGTCTGGAGCAGTGGCAAGTTTTTGCCCCGTTGTGTTGGATGGTCGGTTGCAGTTGACTGTGCTCTTCAATTCTTTTCTACGATCAGCACTTGCCTTTTCTACCAATACAGGCCATGACAGAATTTGTCCTCTGTGTTCTAAATACTGAGAGTTAGGGACCAGCAGTTAGCATAATGGCTATGTCGCTGGACTCCCATGTAGTCGACCGCGGTTTGAGTCCCGGACCCAGTGGCTTAAACTCACGCCGGGTGCATGTGCATGCGTGCCCAAGATCCCGAGAGGAGAATGGAGGAGAAGGGATTGCGGCGTGGCCATTCCCCCTGGGGGGTGATTTCTCGCTTTCTGTCTCTCTGTCTCTGTCTTTCTGGCGAGCGCACGCGCCCTACAGCAAAAACCTCTCCAAAAAAAGAAAAAAAAATACTGAGAGTTAGGCTCATCCATACTTTGCACATAATTTAGCTATATTCTTTTGGAGACAGAATTTCCTGTAGAGGCAGGGGAAAGGGAGGGTTAGAGGAGGATGAAATGTCTGCCATGATATGCGCTGATACATGATAATAATAGTTGCCTACCTCCTTGTGGGACTTATGTGCTGGGCCCGTGCCAAGGCTTTTCTCTATATCCCTTCACTTAATCTTCACAGTAACATGGGAACACTGGTACTTTTAATTCTTTCCATTTTACATAAGGTGAAACTAAGGTTTAGCTAGTTTCAGCGACTTATCTGAGGTTAAACAGTACAGCCATGTCAGTCCAGCTTTGTCTCTGGCCCAGTGTTTCTGCAAGTGTGGTCTCCAGAGCAGTAGCTTCAGTATCAACTGGGAACTTGTTGGAAATGCAACTCCCAGACCTACTGAATCAGAAACTTGGAGGTCAGGGCCCAGACATCTGTGTTTTCAGACATCTTTCAGGTGATTCTGAGGCACACTCACATTTATGAACCACTACTCTGGCCAGTGCCCTAGCTTTCAACCAACCATGAGAGCTGAACTTTCCAAACTTCAGTGTGCTTACAAACTACATGCATAGTCTGACTCATGGGCTGGTCCATGGACCATGCTTTGAGCACCAAAGCTCTGTGTCCTATGTTACTTCTGTGTGTGTCTCAGGCAAGCAGAGCTATTGTTAAGTGAAGTGTTATCTCTTTAAAAGTCCTGATTTCTCAGGACAGACAGGCTATAGGATTCCCAACTGCTCCCCACCTCGACACCCCCATTTGTCTTTCTTCAGATACTTGCCTGAACATAAAGGTGATAAAGAGAGAAATCAGGTGCCAGATCCCATTCCCTCCTCTGAATATCATTCCAGAAATGCCTAGTCCAGGCAGATTTTACTTGCAGGCTCTCTGTCGTGAATGGAAGGAGGTCCGAGGGGTAGTCTCAGAGTATTCTCTGCCTGAATGAGAGTAGATGTGCTAATTGGCCAGTGGGGCAGCAGCACATGGTCACTTTACGTGACTTAAGATGACTTTCTGATATATTGGAGAGGATTGCTTTGTTTTTTTTTTTTTGGACAGGTTTTGCTATAGGGTACGTGCGCTCGCCAGAAAGACAGAGAGACAGAAAGCGAAAAATCACCCCCGGGGAGATGGCCACGCCGTAATCCCTTCTCCTCCATTCTCCTTTCGGGATCTTGGGCACGCGCATGAACCCGTCGTGAGTTTAAGCCACCAGGTCCGGGACTTGAACCGCTGTCGACTACATGGGAGTCCAAGCGACACAGCTATTATGCCAACTGCTGGTCCCGCTTTGTTCTTGAATGAATCACCTGGATCATCGTCTTTCCATACTACTGACTAATAGTAAGGTCAATGTACCTGTCCGTGTGTGTGTGTGTGTGTGTGTGTGGCCTAAGCCATTTGTATTTGGAAAATGCCACATGCTAAACAAACTACTATTTTTTATTTTATTTTTTCTGAGAGTTTTTTTTTTTTTTTTTTTTTTTTTCTTATAGGTCCTGTGCGCCAACCGAAACATAGGTCACGTGCGCTCGCCAGACAGACAGACAGAGAGAGACAGAGAGACAGAAAGCGAGAAATCACTCCCCAGGGGGCATGGTCACGCCACAATCCCTTCTCCTCCATTCTCCTCTTGGGATCTTGGGCACGCACACACACGCGCCCGGCGTGAGTTTTAAGCCACTGGGTCCAGGACGCGAACCGCAGTCGACTACGTGGGAGTCCAGCAACATAGCCATTACGCTAACTGCTGGTTCCCTAAACAAACTACTATTAAATAGAACACATTTCTGGTTTCCAAATCATATAGGACCACTTGCTAGAAAGCTAGCTGTCTGCTATGTGTGTTGTTCGGGGTCCATTTCTTACATTTATGGCAACCATGGATGAGAAGAAGACAGACTGTCTCTGACCAGTGGCTAGGGTGGGGGTGGAGGGCTGTTGTGTTGAATGGATAGAGTGCGTAGGCATCTCCATGGCACCTTTTATCTTCCTGAACTTCACCGGGGAGGTGACAAGTAGCATGTACATCTGGAGTAAGGAGTACACCTGCCTTAAGATCACTGTTACGGGCCAGATAGTGCAGGTGTGTGAAATGCTGCTCCATTAATATCAAGTCCTCCTGGCCAAAGGGATGCTAAAATGATAACTTCATAGGTCCCGTGCTCCAAGACCTCCGTGGGGCAACCAGTATCCAAAAGCATAGCTCTTGTAGCCACCAACAGGATACAGCCCACCAATTGCCAGGTATTAAAATTGCCCTCCTTGCAGCCCAGTGGCTATGTGGAGCTCGTGCTTTGGAGGGTGCTGATGAGAATAGTGACTAAGAAGCATGACACTGTATGGTGCTCAAGCAAAAGGGAAACTACTGGAGCCTCAGGTTGGCCACTGCTGTAGCTCACAGCTGTGCAAACAGAGAGAAGTGTCTGTGTTCTTCTGCATGTGATGCAAGAGCCGTAAGGGAAGGGCACAGAACTGTTTGTGGGGGAACCAGCAGATTATGTAATGGTTACGTCGCGACTGCCACATAGTCGACCACAGTTTGAGTCTTGGACCCGGCAGCTTAAAACTCACACCGGATGCGTGTGTGTGCATGCCCAAAATCCTGAGAGGAGAATGGAGGCGAAGGGATTGTGGCATGGCTATCCCCCCTGGGGCGAGGGTGATTTCTCGCTTTCTGTCTCTCTGTCTCTCTGGTGAGCGCATGCGACCTATAGCAAAAATCTCTCTTTAAAAAAAAAAAAAAAAAAAGAACTGTTTGTGGGATGAATGAAACTCAGGTGAAGAGGAAGACAGACTATCTCCATTTGGTGGTGGAATGGAAGAAGACACTGCCTGGTGTAGTGCACACAGGCAGAGAGTGTGCTGAGCAGAAGCAATGTGGCCCTAGATGTAATCTACCCACTAGAGGAGCTGGCAGGGAAGGCTGCCCGTCCACCTGCAGACCCAGGTATCTGGCTTAGGTTTGGGGGTTGGGGGGAGGGATGCTTTTCTAGGCTACTTTGCAGCCACAACTTTGAATTCCTGGGGAAATTGGGTGGACGGTGAATCAAAAGGCCTTATCTCCTCCCTTGGGCTGTTGTTTGACATACTGTTTGTGGGGTTTGCTTATAAGCCCAAGTTTAAGTATATTTCAGCCAGTACCTCAACCTTTCTCTGCGTGTAATTTGTATCAGTGAACCCCTAAGTAAGAAGAATTGAGAAGACTCCATGTGGAGAAAAAACCCATATGTAACTATATAAGATATGTGTTTGTGAGTAGCACGTATGTGTGTGCACGTATGTGTGTGCGTGTGCGTGCCCGAGTGTGTGTGTTTGCCCGCAGGCTCTCTTTCCTGAGTGGGTCTTAGTACAAGAGGTTACCTGTGTTTTGCCGGTTTAGAAGAAGTTTTTGTTTTAAGGTTTTTGCCATAGGGTGTGTGCACTCCCCAGAAAGAGACGGCGGGAGGGAGAGTGAGAAATCACCTCCTGGGGGGATGGCCACGCCACAGTCCCTTCTCCTCCATTTTCCTCCTGGGATTTTGGCCATGCAATCTCCTGTAACTGGGCTGATTTTCAAACCACCAGGTCCGGAACTGGAACCCGTAGTCGACCATGTTGGATTCTGGTGTCTTAACCACTACGCCACCTGCTGGGTCCTAGAAGAAAGAGTTTTAGTTTGAGGAAAGGGTGTTAAGCTACCCCTGCCTGACAGACGGGCAGTAGTTGGAGATTTTGTCCCTCTTCTAGATATAGCATGACTCCTAGTCCCTTAATACTGGCACTGGGGGAAGGGTGCAGCAGGTAGCATGGTGGTTAAGGGGCTGGACTCCCACACGACCGACAGCTTCTTTCTCACTTTCCCTCTCTTGCTCTGTCTTTCTCTGGTCACCTTAAAATAATAAATAAATCAGTGAAATTAAATATCTGATTCTTTAAAACATATTCTTTATTTTTTGGGCTCATTAATCTGGGATGATGCGCATGCAGTTTTCTCAATGAATTGGAAAGGTAGGCCATCAGCCAAGAGTGAGGACTAGGGGGCAGTGTGAACCACAACAACAACAACAAAACACCAAAAACAAAAACCAAGTTGTGAAATAGAGGGGTGGGCAGGGATGGAGGCATGAGAGAACTAAGCAGTTTCAGGGTATGGACTAGAAACCTGGCTGAAAGACATTTTCGTTTAAATACCCAGAGGCACTGGGTATTCCAAGATCAGATAATGTTCATTCTTCATGATCTGGTCAGAAAACCTGGCCTTGGGGCCATCAGGTGGCATGGTTGTTAAGGGCGCTGGATTCCCATATGGCCAACTGTGGTTCAAGTCCTGGACCTGGCGGCTTGCTTTCTCACTCTCTCTCTCGTGCATGCTCTCGCTCTGTCCCTCTCTGGCCAAATTAAAATAAAGAAAGACATAAATAAAAGATAAATAAAATAATTCTAAAAACAAAAACAAACAAACAAACAAAACCCGAAAAACAAACCTGTGGCCCCAGCGTAAATGCCGGGATACTGTGAATCCTGTGGGGGATCCCTCTTTACATTGAACTCTCGCATCCTCCCCTATACTCCTTACCTGTCGTATTCCCCCTCACAACTCTTATCCTTCCAGTGGTTTACGCCATCGACTTGAGGATACACCTTCATGCCACTCTTTTACCCCCCCCCCCCCCCTTCCCTTCCGCCACAA
>NW_006203523.1:537052-545501 GCF_000334495.1 Tupaia belangeri chinensis | reverse complement strand
TTTCCCCCCCCCCCCCCATTTTCCTTCTGCCAAGAAATCCCATGAAATCTCCCAACAAAATAGAATCAGACACCTGTCTGTTTCGCACCTCTTCTACTGCTCCCACCCTGTTCCAAGCCGCCTCCGTCCGTCTGCCTCCCTGCCGCTCCCTACCCCCCATTACAGGAATTGCTTCTTGACTCTTGCCCTGTTTTACCTCCCCCATTGCCTCTCACCAGTAAATCAATCTGGCAGATAATCAATCTGGTAGCCAGAGTCGTGCTGTTCAGACATGCAATCAGGTCATATGATGCCTCTGTTCAAAACCGACAGCTCTCCTTGCATTCAGGGTAAATCAAAGGTCCTTACAGTCACCTTCAAGGCCATGTGATGTGATTTGGGCACAGTTACCTGTCTTACCTGACCTCCTGGTTCTCTCCTCCTTCCTCCTTCCGCTCTGGCTGCCATGACCTCATCCTTGCTCCGAAAGTAGGAGCTTTTGCACTCTGTTCTTCCTGTTTTCTGGAACACACTGGAACATGTCGATGTAGCCACCTCCCTCATCGCTCTCACATCTTTCATGAAACATCATCTTTCTATGTGGCTTACCCCAAAACATCTCATTTTAAATCAACCTCTTCCTCGACCCAAACACACACAATTCCCATTTACCCTGGTTTTCCTTTTTATTTTTTGATTGCATCATCTGCTGCACACACACTTGTTTCCTTGTTATGGTTGTTTGTTTGTCTCTGCCCAATGGAAGGTTAGCTCTACAGAGTCGGGTTGGGTTGTCATCATCGTTGTCTTTAGTACATGTGTCAGGTTGTTCACTCATTTGTCCTGGTAGTGACTGGCTTGTAGTAGTTGCCTCATAAATGTCTGCTGGAAGAATAAAAACGTATGTCTAACATCATCTGTCTTCACTGAATTTTTTTTCTGATCCCGTGAATTTCCCCCTCATAGTTGTGCCAACATCGACAAAGTCCCAAGACAAAGAAAAGTATTGCAATTGATACCACAGGGAAAGGTAGATAATCTCAGGAAACAGACACAGACAATCACATACCAAACAGCAAAATGCACAAAGAAAACACGTTAAGACACCCAGAAATGAATAAACATTGTTCACAATGTGTTGGTGGTGGTGAAGGGAAGGAAACAAACTACTTTTGCCTCACCGTGCTTATGCCGAGGGTATTGTAAGAAAGAGCTCCATGAATCTCCTTGTCGCATTTTGTCTTAGGACAACGTCAAAGAGGTAGTTCATTCGTTAGACCCTATCCTCCCTAGGATGACTCATGGGAGAGATTCATTTCAAAGGAAAGCATACTCGTGCTCCTTCTGAGCAGTTAGTCAGGTTTGATGTCAGGGATACTGTGGATCCTGTGGGGGATCCCTCTTTACATTTTGGTTGCTAGAAAACTCAGACTCCTATCTTTGGCCCACCCACTGGTCGTCAGTATATGGAAGGAACCTTATGGCATGCACTTGGTTTTTGAACCCAGTCATCGGATTAGATGTCGTCATTTTAATTTGGACTTGTGCATACACCCAGTATGTTTTCTGAAACTTCAAATTCTTTGTATGGAAGGATTTCATGGGCTGTGTAATTCCTCTGCTCAAAGTCCTCTGGTGGCATCTAGATCTCACTGAGG
Source organism: Tupaia belangeri chinensis (assembly GCF_000334495.1). Classification (NCBI taxonomy): domain Eukaryota; kingdom Metazoa; phylum Chordata; class Mammalia; order Scandentia; family Tupaiidae; genus Tupaia; species Tupaia belangeri. Next base: position 543,864 of record NW_006203523.1, on the reverse strand, counting down.
GTAAAAAGCCCAGACCTTGACCTGTAAGTCCCTGCAGGATTTAATCCCTAGGAAACTCTCTGGCCTCCCCTCCAACACTTTGCCTGCTCCACTTCACTCACTCTGCCCTAGTCAAACTGAAATCAGCTCATACGTCTAATAAAATCTTCGGTTGCTGGAGCAACTGTGCAGCATTATACATGGTCATGGCCACAGATGTCTTTCTATGGCAAGGTATGTTGCCTCTCTAAGTTTGCTCGCCCATTGTGTGTGCCAACATTTGAACAAAAGGCATGTCTGCCTATCATCCCCTCAAATAGTGTGTATATTGCTATGTGTCCAGTCAGTGGTAAATTCTTGTTCCAAACCTCACTGTCTGAGCCTTAGCTGAGACTGTTAGATTCGTGATGATGACTAGTTGTATCCTAGTATTGTGATGCTGGGATGCTGGGGCAAGAATCATGGCATGGTGAAACCCTGTTGAGGTTCTTTTTCTCTCTCAGTAATATAAGCTTAAAAGAAATACTTTTTTCACATTTCTAATTGAGAAAGTTTAAAGATAGGATTTTAATTTTCAAGTGTTAATAACATTAAGAAAGCTACTTCATGGGGTCGGCAGGTGGCGTGGTGGTTAAGGGCTCTGGACTCCCAAATGGCTGACTGCAGTTCAAGTCCCAGACTTTGCGGCTTGCTTTCTTAATTTCCCTATCTCTCTCCCCCTCTCTGATCAAATTAAAAATAAATGAATAAATAAAGTTAAATATAATAATTCTTAAAAAAAAATAAAGCTACTTTTATGTTTCTATGATAAATAGCCCTGTGATTACAAGAGAGCAGAACAGGAAAGAAGAAAGAAGGATAGTAGAGTAAATAAAGACAGAAGAAAGAAAGGAAAGAGAGAAGAGTGATTATTTAGAGAGACAAGCCATGGACTCAGTTCATTTTTCCTCCTAAATCCCAGAGCTACGTGTCTCTAAGGCCCTGAACTTTGTCTAACCTATCCTGTTATTGTGCTTCCCGAGTGGAGGTTTTAGACCCTCCCTTGGAGAAAGCCTGTGTTTCACTGCAATGAGAGAAGTATGACTGGGGCCTATGCCTATCCAGCGTGACAAACCCAGCTCGCTACAGTAACAGGGAGTCACAGCTAGACCCACAAGCACCAGGGTTAACATATGCCTGCTCATGTTTTCAATTTGCTCAACTCGGATCTCTCCCTTAGCAGATGTAGAACAAAAGAATGTTTGCAGAAAATAATCTCAGAGCTTCAGTTGTAATGATGTCTGGAAAGCCCATGACATTCTGAATGATCTAAAATGTACTGCGTGAGAAGACCCTTTCATGGCTACTGAGAACTAGTGATTTCAGGAGACTAGGAGAAATGAAGATTTTCCACTGATAATTCAGCCTCTAGCCCTCAAACTTGCATGGATAGGCAAGGGCACAGGCCTCAGAAGACCCCTTCATGGCTACTGGGAACTAGTGATTTCAGGAGACTAGGAGAAATGAAGATTTTCCACTGATAATTCAGCCTCTGGCCCTCAAACTCGCATGGTAGGAAGAAGACTTTCCAGCCTCCTGTCTCTGTATCTGTCTTTGTCTCTCTCTACCTCTGTCTCTGTCTCTGTCTTCTCTTTTTTTGTAATTTTGACTTTTTAAAATTTTTTAAAGTTAAGCAGTTTCTGGGCTCTCAGCCCCTCCTTTCCCTTTATCTTGTTAATAACCCCCTCTTCCCCTCCCAACCCAGGAGAGGCAAGGGCACAGGCCTCAGAAGACCCCTTCATGGCTACTGAGAACTAGTGATTTCAGGAGACTAGGAGAAATGAAGACTTTCCACTGATAATTCAGCCTCCAGCCCTCAAACTCACGTGGAGAGTTCTCTAATTTTTTCTTTTTTTTAGTTTTTTTTTTTTTTTCAGTTTTTTCTTTTCTTGTCTTTTTCTCTGTTCCTTGGTTCTTTTTGTTGCTGTTGTTTCTCTCCCCACCCCTCTCTCTTTCTCTCTCTCTCTTTCTCTCTGTTTCCTTTTCTGTATGCTCCTGGACGCCCAGATTGAACTTCAAGTTTGGGAAGAAACACACTTTTCCATCAGATGACTAGAAATCACCGCAGGACCACAAGAAATATGGGAAAGCAAGAAAATATCTCTCCCCCAAGGGAAAAAAATGGCTCCTCTTCATCCACAGACCGTTCATCAGAAATCATGGATATGTCTGATAAAAATTTAGAACATTCATAATGGCGAAGCTAACAGAGATGGAAGAGAGGAGAGACAATCAACTGCAGAAGAGAAAGGAAAAAGGAGCTGACGAGTGCCAGGAGGTGAAAAAATATCTCTCCCCCAAGGGAAAAAAATGGCTCCTCTTCATCCACAGACCGTTCATCAGAAATCATGGATATGTCTGATAAAAATTTAGAACATTCATAATGGCGAAGCTAACAGAGATGGAAGAGAGGAGAGACAATCAACTGCAGAAGAGAAAGGAAAAAGGAGCTGACGAGTGCCAGGAGGTGAAGAAATTTTTGCAAGATCTGAAAGAGGAATTACACACTTTACAAAAGAATCAAATGGAATTGTTAGAGATAAAGGCTATAATACAGGAAGTCAAAATCTCTCTTGAAAGTATTAAAAGCAGACTAGATAATACAAAAAATAGAATCTCAGACGTAGAAGAGAAGATTGCTGGCCTAGAAAAATCCACCATGAAGACCGAGAAAATTGCCCCAAAATTTGAGAATAATATACGAAAAATACTAGGTACCATCAAACGTCCAAACATCCGGATAATTGGCATCCCAGAAGGCGAAGAGACTCATAAGGGCATTGATAACCTATTCTGTGAAATCCTGCAAGAAAACTTTCCAAACCTAGAGAGGCACTGAAAGATCCAATCCCAAGAAATACAAAGGACTGCAAATAGAATCAACCCAAGAAGATCTCCAAGACACATTATAGCCAGACTGACCAAAACAACAGACAAAGACAAGATACTAACATTGGCGAGAGAGAAACGGCAAGTTACCTACAAAGGATATCCCATCAGACTAACAGCAGACCTCTCATTGGAAACAATGTGAGTGAGGAAAGAATGGGAAAATATATTCAAAGTGTTAAGGCAAAAGCAATTGCAACCAAGGATACTCTACCTGAAAATATTATCTTTCATATGGGAAGAAAAGACAAGAACATTCTCAGATAAACAAAACCTGAAAGAATTTACCAACACCAGACCAGATCTCCAAGAAGTTCTCAAGGGAGTGCTATGTCAGGAAAATGAAATGTAGCCACACAGAAATAAGAGTTCAAAAACTAAGAAAATGGCCAACTTAATCATAGGGACAAGTCTGGATTTGAATATTATATCCCAGAATGCAATCAGGAAGATCGATCCACAACAGAAGATAGATTAAGTACATGAGACTGAACTGGTGAATTACTATTCTGTGACTTTTGACTAAAATATTGCTGCTTTTCTTCTAGGCTTTGTTGTCCAGTTTTAAGAGTTTTTGTCCTGTCTTGAGCTGTGAATAGTTTCATGTACCTACTATTTGAACAGGATACTAACCTGTTTCCAGGCTTTAAGTTTTAAGGAAATTTCCTTACCAATTCAAAACTGCTTTTCTTGAAATTACCAGCTGAACTTGCTATTGAAAGTAGTTCGAATATATAAGAAATTGTGTGATCAATAAAATGTGGAGGGAAAAGGAATGGAAGACAACTGTAGACACCAGGGACAGTGTGAGAAGAGGATGGGAAAGGGCAGAGGGTCAAACATAGGGGTAAAATATATATGTGTGTGTATATATATATATATATATATATATATATATATGTAACTAGAAATGAAAAGTTATTGATAACATACGTGATTAAGCCACTATGCAGTATATTCTGAATGGAAAACCACTTTTTGTATGCTGTGACGATGATTAGGAGATGAACGTAAATTAATTAATAAAAAAAATTTTCAGGAGGTCAGGAGAAAAAAATCATGAAAACTATTTCTCATGAAATTTTTAAAAAACGCATATTTGAGGACTGCAGTAAGCTATATAGTCCCAGCTGAGTGCTACTTTGTTGTATGTTCATTCTACTCACTGAGGTTTATGCCTAGGGTCAGACCTGTGTTCATGGATATGTGTATATCAGCTGCGCTTGCTATTGGAAGTATTTAGATTAATTAAGTTCTTTAGTGAATAAATAAAATGGTGGGAAAGACATAGAAAGCAACCGTGGATACCAGAGACAGTGTGGGAAGAGGTGGGACATGGCAGATGGTGAGAGATAGGGAATCAGGAATGGCAAAAATAACAAAATATACAGGAAATAGGAAATGTAAAATTGTTTGTTGATGATAACACGTATGTTGATGTGCTTGATTGAGCCAATATACAGTGTATTCTGGATGGTAAATCTCATTTTGTTTGCTGTGATGATGTATAGTGAATGAATGTAAATAAATAAATTTAAAGAAAAAAATACGTACTGAGCATTTACTATGTCCCAGGCCCTGTGCTAAGAGCTTCTAAATTCACTTATATCATTCCATAATTAAGACAACTAAACAAGACAATTATTACTATAATCTCCACGTTTGAAATGAAGAAACTAAAACTCAGTAAGTTTAACACATTTTCTTAAAAGTCACATACCAGCAGTTGGCGTAATGGCTATGGCGTTGGACTCCCATGTAGTCGACTGTGGTTTGAGTGTCGGACCCAGCGGCTTAAACTCACGCCGGGCGCGTGTGCGTGCGTGCGTGCCCAAGATCCCGAGAGGAGAATGGAAGAGAAAGGATGGCGACATGGCCACCCCCCCTGGGGGGTGATTTCTCGCTGTCTGTCTCTCTCTGTCTTTCTGGTGAGCGCACACGCCCAACAGCAAGAACCTCTCCAAAAAAAAAGTCCCATAGATCATAAGATTCAGGTGCCTCTGAAATAAAAGATAACATAACTAACCATGAAACATCACGGTGCTGAGACTGAGTAGGAGAGTAAGTTTGGTAAGTTCCAAGGAGAAGGTGAATTTATCTCACACACACGCACGTACATATTCACTAACACAGACTGGTATGGTACAGTCTCAGTCCTGTGCAATCCATAGCTAGCAGTTAATAGAATAATTGTTTCTCTACACTCAACTGGGCAATATCAAGAGGAAGGTGGTAACTGCCAGTGTTTTCATGGGAATATAACATGTCAGAAGCTTCCAACCTTTACCTATGGTGTGTTCACTACAGAAGTCAAACAGGTCCCCGCGTGTCCACAAGATATCTTTTATGCCCTTCTCTGTCTTCTCATAATGCCCTGAATATACTGTCATTGGTCCATTCATCCAACAAACACTTATGGCACTCCTTTAATTTTCGTCACCCACTGTGTTAGTCCTTGGTGTCTCCATCATCCTAATTACTATCCCTTTTTTATTGTCTGTTTTAATGGAATAATATATCTCACTAGGACACGTGCCTTGTTAGAAGGTACTGGATGTCGCTCTCTTCACAGACTGTTCTTCCAGGCCGCAGGCACCAGGTCCAACTAGAAGCCTCTGGTCAGCAAGGGACTCTGAGGGAGGGTCATCTCTGACCCCTACCCCACTTCCAGTCTCCCAAGCCCCAGACTCCATCTCCGTGACTGTTCTTCCAGGCCGCAGGCACCAGGTCCAACTAGAAGCCTCTGGTCAGCAAGGGACTCTGAGGGAGGGTCATCTCTGACCCCTACCCCACTTCCAGTCTCCCAAGCCCCAGACTCCATCTCCGTGACTGTTCTTCCAGGCCGCAGGCACCAGGTCCAACTAGAAGCCTCTGGTCAGCAAGGGACTCTGAGGGAGGGTCATCTCTGACCCCTACCCCACTTCCAGTCTCCCAAGCCCCAGACTCCATCTCCGTGACTGTTCTTCCAGGCCGCAGGCACCAGGTCCAACTAGAAGCCTCTGGCAAAACTGTGAGAACGGAGTTACTGCTTTTTAGACACCTCAGTAGAGTTCCTCTCTTGAGATCTCATTGGTATAAACAACAGAAGAGAGACTTCAGCAAACATCTATTCCCGGACAAAAAGAAACACTCCTACTCCTAGTGGGAGAAACATTCCCCTAAGAGGTTTTCAAAGGGAATACATCTTCCAACGGCTAGAAGTAGAAAAAGAGCCTCAGGTCTGAATAAACAAGGAAATATGTCCCCAACAAAGGAAAATGCTCCTCCATGTCTCGTAAATATGGAGGACGTTACCAAAATGACAGACAAAGAGTTTCGAAGATTCATGGTGACCAAATTCTGTGAACTGGAACAGAAAAGAGACAACAAACTGCAGGAAATTAGGAAGTCCTTCCAGGATATGAAGGAAGAAAATGGATACTCTGAGAAAAAATCAGGAGGAACTATTAGAGATAAAGTCTATAATACAAGAAATCAAAAACTCTCTGGAAAGTATTAAGAGCCGATTAGACCATGCTGAAGATCGAATCTCTGATGTAGAAGATAAAACGTCTGACTTAGAAAAAAATACCAAAAAGATCGAGAAAATAACAAAAAAACATGAGGATAATATACGAGAAATACTAGACTCCATTAGACGCCCAAACATCAGAATAATTGGCATCCCACAAGGTGAAGAAACTAATAGTGGAATGGAAAATCTATTCCATGAAATCCTGGAAGAAAATTTCCCAAGTCTAGAGAGGCACTCAACCATCCACACCCAAGAAATACAAAGGACCCCAAATAGAATCAACCCCAGAAGATCTTCCCCAAGGCACATCTTAGCCAGGCTGTCTAAGACCACAGATAAAGACATGATACTAAAACTGGCAAGAGAGAAACGAGAAGTAACTTACAAAGGT
>NW_006203523.1:522828-532972 GCF_000334495.1 Tupaia belangeri chinensis | reverse complement strand
GTGGGAATGTAGATTGGTCCAACCACTGTGGAGAATAATTTGGAGATTCCTCAAAAATCTACAGATAGATCTGCCATATGATCCAGGGATCCCACTCCTCGGCATCTACCCAAAGGACAGAAGAATTCTTCATTGGAAAAGTGCTTGCACATCAATTTTTATTGCGGCACTATTCACAATTGCTAAGTCATGGAACCAACCCAAATGCCCCCGTGTGGAGGAATGGATTGAAAAACTGTGGCACACATACTCTATGGAATACTACTCAGCCATAAAAACCAACAGAACCCTGGCTTTTGACAGAAAGCGGAAGAATATGGAAGATGTACTGCTGAGTGAGGCAAGCCAGGCTATGAAGGAGAGACATTGTATGTCCCCACTTAACATATACCGTATGTCTGCATTCTATGACTGAAACTGATTGACTAACGGTTGAACAAACACAAGAGATGGGTGTGAATGTCAGATGAGGTGTATGTGGAGGAGTGGGGCCTAACGAAGGACATTTGGAGAAGGGATACAGAGGTAGAGAATTGACGGGATGGGGAGGTATGGTGTTATCTGTTGAAGATATTTTGATCAATGGGTCTGGGGAGAAATGTGCACATATCCAAATGGTCTCACTGTAAGCCAAACAATATGATTGAAAGTATATAAAAAAAATAAATAATGTGAAAAAAAAAGAAGGTACTGGATGTCATTCATCAATACATATCTAACTCTGAGTAGGTTCAACAGATATTGGGGATTGAATGGAAAGTGTCATGAAGTATACAGTGTAGGAGGCAACTTCAACATATTATTAAAGTATAAGTTTATTTTGGTACAAGAAAATTTTGAAATTCATGGATAACTTGGAAATTATTCACTTTTCCATGGACATTTTGAATACCCCTTATATATAATAAATAAGGAACACATAAATGAGATAAAAATATAAACTAAATGAAATACAAACCTCACCAAAAGTAAAGAGATGATGGTGGAATACCAAAAGGGAAGCTTCTGTAATACCCCAAATTTTTTTTCCAAAATAAAGCATTATCTATATTCAGATAAGAACACATCTTAGGTAGAATGACAAAATAACATCCAGCAGTATAATAGGAACCCTCTCATCAATTTCAAGTTTGTTTCATCGGGCCCATTCTGCCTATCATCATACAGTTACTGATTGTGACACAATCCCCTGGCACACCAAGGACAGCAGATGTGATGTGAAAGAGGATGAATATGAAAGCCCTTTCCTCTAGAAATATGTACCTTCTATCCTGACTCTCTGGCCTCTCTTCCATATTTCCCAAAGGATTAAAAGTTTTGGTTTTTCAAAACTTTAGAAGAAATGTTGCCACAACCAGACCTACATGCTCCCAACCTACGTATACAGTTTAAGGGTCAAATTTGCATTCCATTTTCCCTAGAGATAATAGTTTTTATATGTCAGTTCTGTTGCTGGAGCCTATCCCATATCCATCAGGTTCTGTTCATTAATAAAACATTGCTTTGAGTTCCATCTGCAGCCTCCTGGCCAGTCAGGGACACTGAGTCAGGGACTTTCACTGGCCCCGGGCCCAGCTCCAGCTCTAACCCCAGCCCAGCTCCCTCAAACTCAAAGCCCAACCACCCCCTCCCTCCATGCCAGAAAGGGCAGGCCACAGCTCTCCAGCAGAGCCTAGTTCTATCTGCAGCATGCTGGCCAATAATGGACACTGAGGCAGGGCCTTTAACTGGCCACAGTCTCAGCTCCAGCTCCTGCCCCAGCCCAGCTCTCTAAACCTCAGAGCCCCATCCCCTGCCAGAAAGGACAGCCCCCTGGACAAGTCAGTGACACAGAGGCAGGGCCTTTCACAGTCCCCGGCCTCACCTCCATCTCTAGCCCCAGCCCAGCTCTCCCAACCTCAGAACACCCACAACTGTCAAATAGCACAGCCTACAGCTCTCCAGCAGAGCCCTGTTCCATCTGCAGCCGCCTGACTCTCCCAACCTCAGAGCCTCCCATCCACTGTGAGAAAGGGCAGCCCCAGCTCTCCAGCAGAGCCCCATCTGCAGTTCAATCTGCAGGCCCCTGGCCAGTCAGGGGCACTTAGGCAGGGCCTTTCACTGACCCTGCCTCAGCTCTGACCTCAGCCCAGCTCTCCCAGTCTCAGAGCCCACACTCCCCCCCTCCCCGCCCGCCCAGAAAGATCAGTCCCAAGTTCTCCAGCAGAGCCCACGTCTATCTGCAGATTTCTGACCCGTCAGGGACACTTAGGCAGAACCTTTCACTGGCCCCACAACAGCTCCAGCTCTGACCCCAGCCCATCTCTCCCAATCTCAGAGCCTACCCTCTGATGCCAGAAAGGTCAGACAAGCTCTCCAGCAGAGCCCAGTTCCATATGCAGCCCCCTGGCCAGTCAGCGACACTTAGGAAGGACCTTTCATGGGCCCTGGCCCTAGCTCCAGCTCCGGCCCCACCCTAGACCTCCCACCTTAGGAGCACCACCCCTGCCCCCGACAGAAAGGGCAGCTTCAAGCTCTTCAGCAGACCCCATTTCCATCAGACCCCATTCCCATCTGTATTCCCCTGGCCAGTCTGAGACACAGAAGCAAGCCATTTCACTGGCCCCAGCTCCAGCTTCGGCCCTAGCCCAGCTCTCCCAACCTCAGAGCTCCTCCACCCCCACCAGAAAGGGTATCCCCCAGCTCTCCAGCAGAGCCCAGTTCCATCTGCATTGCCCAGGCTAGTCAGGGACACTAAGACAGGGCCTTTCACTGTCCCCAGACCTAGCTCCAGCTCCAGTCCCAGCCCAGCTCTCCCAACCTCAGATTCCCCCACCACCCTGCCAGAAAGGGCAGCCCCTAGCTCCTCAGCAGAACCCAATTCCATCTGCAGCCCCATAGCCAGTCAGGGACACTGAGGCACGGTCTTTCAATGTTCCTGGCCACAGGTCCAGCTCCAGCCCCAGCCCAGATCTCACAAACTCAGTGACCCCTCCAACAGAAAGGGCAAACTTCAGCTCTCTAATAGAGCCCAATTACATCTGCAGTCTCCTGTCCAGTCAGGGACATGGAGGCAGGGCCTTTCTCTGGCCCCAGACCCAGCTCCAATTCTCATCCCAGCCCAGCTCTCCCAATTTAGGAGCCTCCCCCAACAACCCCCCCACCCCCACCCCCGCCAGAAAGGGCAGCTTCAAGCTCTCCAGCAGATCCCATTTCCATCTGTATCCCCCGGTAAGTCTGAGACACAGAAGCAAGCCGTTTCACTGGACGCAGCCCCAGTTCCACCTTCAGCCCTAGCCCAGCTCTCCCAACCTCACAGTCCCCCCCCACCACCACCAGAAAGGGTATCCCCCAGCTCTCCAACTGAACCCAGTTCATCTGCACTCCTTGAGACAGTCAGGGACACTGAAGCAGGGACTTTCACTGGCCCTGGACCCAGATCCTCATTTGGCCCCAGGACAGCTCTCCCAACCTCAGAGCCCACCCCCACACACCAGAAAGGACAACTCTCTGCACTTCAGCAGAGCCCAGTTCCATCTGCAGCCCACTGGCCAATCAAGGACACTGAGGCAGGGCCTTTCACTGGCCCTGGAACCAGCTCCAGCTCTGGCCGCAGCCCAACTCTCTCAACCACAGAGTCTCCAACCCCCTGCCAGAAAGGGCAACTCCCAGCTCTCCAGCAGACCCCAGTTCCATCTACAGCCCCCTGGCCAGTCAGGGACACTGAGTCCCGATCTTTCACTGATCCTGGCCACAGGTCCAGCTCCAGCCCTAGCCCAGATCTCCCAACCTCAGTGCCTTCCCACCTGCCAGAAAGGGCAAACTACAACTCTCCGGTAGAGCTCAGTTCCATCTGCAGACCCATGGCCAGTCACAGACACTGAAGCAGGGCCTTTCACTGGCCCCAGATGCAGCTCCATCTCTGGCCCCAGCCTAGCTCTCCCAACTTAGGAGCCCCCCCCCCAAAAAAAAGGGCAGCTTCAAGCTCTCCAGCACACCCCATTTCCATCTGTATCTCCCTGGACACTCTGAGACACAGGCAAGACCTTTCACTGGACTCAGCCCCAGCTCCAGCTTTGGCCCTAGTCCAGCTCTCCCAACCTAAGAGCCTCCCCCACCCCCAACCCCACCAGTTAGGGTAGCACCTAGCTTTCCAGCAGAGCCCAATTCCATCTACAGTCCCTGGGCCAGTCAGGGACGCTGAGCCAGGGCCTTTCATTGGCCCCAGCACCAGGTCCATGCCCAGCCCCAGGCCAGCTCTCCCAACCTCAGAGACCCCCCCCACCCCACCCACCACCAACCAAAAAGGACAACCAGCAGGACTCCAGCAGAACCCAATTCCATCTGCAGGCCCCTGGCCAATCAGGAACACTGATGGTGAGCCTTTCACGACCCAGTTCCAACTCCGACCCAGACCATCTCTCTCAGACTCTATGTCACCTCCCCACACACACACACACACACAGATAGGGTAGCCCCCAGCTCTGTAGTACAACACAATTCAATCCGCAGAACCCTGATCACAAAGGGACAGTGAGGCAAGGCCTTTCACTGTCCCCACCTCAACTCCAGCTCCGACCCCAGTCCAGCTCTCCCAATATCACAGCCCACCCCTACCCCCACAAGAAAGGTCATTCCCAAGCTCCCCAGTAGAACCCAGTTCCATCTTCAGCACCCTGGACTTCAGAAACACCGAGGCGGGGCCTTTCACTGGGCCTGGACCCAGGTCCAAGTCCAGCCGCAGCCCAGCTCTCCCAACCTCAGAGCCCCACCTCCTGTCAGAAAGTACAACCCCCAGCTCTCCAGCAGAGCCCTGTTCAATCTGCATCCCCTTGGCCAGTCAGTGACACAGAGGCAGGTCCTTTCACAGTCCCCAGCCCCAGCTCCGTCTCCAGTCCCAGCCCAGCTCTCCCAACCGCAAATTCCACCAGCCTCCCCCCCCCCCCACCCACCACCACTGACAAATAGCTCAGCCCACAGCTCTCCAGCAGAGCCCTGATCCATGTGCAGCCCCCTGGTTCTCCCAACCTCAGAGCCGCCCACCTCCTAATAGAAAGGGCAGCTCCCCACTCTCCAGAAGAGCCAAGTTGCATGTGCAGCACCGTGGCCAGTCAGAGACATGGAGGCAGGGTCTTTAGGGGGATGGGCCCCAGACCCAGCTCCAGCCCCAGCCCAGCTCTCCCACCCTGAGAACTTCCCCCCTCCTACCAGAAAGGGCAGTCTCCCGCTCTCCAGTTGAGTCCAGTTGCATCTGCATCCTCCTGGTCAATCAGGGACACTGAGGCAGGGCATTTCACTGCCCAGGCCCCAGCTTCAGCTCTGGCCCCAGCCCAGATTTCCCGACCTCAGAGCTCCCGATTTCCCACCAGAAATGACAACCCCCAGCTCTCTAGCAGGGCCCAGTTCAATCTACAGCCCCTTGACACGTTTTTGGACACATAGGTAGGGCCTTTCACTGGTCCCGCCCCAGTTCCAGGTCTGACCCCACACCAGGTCTTTCAATCTCAGAGTTAACCCCACCCCACCAGAAAGGTCAGCAACAAGCTCTCCAGAAGAACCCAGTCCCATCTGCAGACCCCTGGGGGACACTGAGGCAGGGACTTTCACTGGCCCGGCCCCAGCTCCAGTTATGGCCTCAGCCCAGCTCTCCCAACCTCAGCACGCCCCCGGCAGAAATGGCAGCCCATAGCTCTCCAGCAGAGCCCAGTTCCGTCTACAACCCCGTAGACCATCAGGGACACTGAGGCAGGGGATTTCTCTTACCTCCGCCCAAGCTCCTGCTCCGGCCCTCGCCCAGCTCTCCCAATCTAAGAGACTCAGCCTCCCGTCCCCCAGAAAGGGCAGCCTTCAGCTCTCCAGCAGATCCAGGGTTTTAAACTGAACCTGGCCTCAGCTCCAGCTCCAGCCCTAGCCCAGCTCTCCCAACCTCAGAGCTCTCCTCACCTCCACCAGAAAGGGTACCGCCCAGCTCTCCAGCAGTGCCCAGTTCCATCTGCAACTCCTGGGCCATTCAGGGACATTGAGGCAGTGCCTTTCACTGGCCCTGGCCCCAGCTCCAATTCTGGCCCCAGCCCAGCTCTTCCAAGCTCAGAGCCTCCCCCATGCCAGCAAGAAAGTGCAGCCCCCAGCTCCTCAGCAGAGCTGTCTTCCAACTGTAGCCCCATGGCCAGTAATTGACGCTGAGGCAGGGCCATTCACTGGATAGGGCCGAAGCTCCAGCTCCAGCCCCAGCCCAACTATCCCAACCTCAGAGCCCAACGCCATACCAGAAAGGACAGACTGCACTCCAGCAAAGCCCAGTTCCAACTGCAGCCCAATTGCCAATCAGGGACACTGAGGTACGTCTTTCACTGGCCCTCGCCCAGCTCCAGCTCTGGACCCAGGTCAGCTCTCCCAACATCAGAGCACCATGCCCCGCCAGAAGGGACAGCCTATGGCACTCCAGCAGAGCCCAGTTTCATCTGCAGCCCTCTGGCCAATCAAGAACATTGAGGCAGGGCCTTTCACTGACCCTCGGCCCAGTTCCAGCTTCATCTCTAGCCCAGGCCCAGTTCTCCCAACCTCAGAGCCCCCTACCCTACTGCCAAATGGTGCAGCCCTCAACTCTCTAGCAGAGCCCTGATCCATCTGCCACCCCTTCGCTCTCCCAACCTCAGAGCTGCCCACCCGCTAACAGAAAGGGCAGCCCCCAGCTCTCTAGCAGTGCCCAGTTCCATCTGTAGCACCATGGCCAGTCAGGAACACTGAGGCAGGGCCTTTCACTGGCCTCAGGCCCAGCTCCAGCTCCAGCCCCACCCCAGCTCTCTCAATCTCAGTTTTCCACCCCCCTACAGAAAGGGCAGCCCCCAGATATCCAGCAGAGCCTAGTTCCATCTGCAGTTCCCAGGCCAGTAAGGGATACTGAGGAAGGGCCCTTTACAGGCCCTGGACCCAGCTCTTGCTCTGACCCCAGCCCAGATCTCCCAACCTCAGAACTGCCTCCCCCCCTCCCCCCGGCAGAAATGGCATCCCCCAGCTTTCCAGCAGAGCCCAATTCTGTCTGCAGCCCCCAGGAAATCAGGGACACTGAGGCAGGGCCTTTCACTGGACCCAGCCCGAGCTCCAGCTCTGGCACTAGCCTAGCTCTTCCACCATCAGAGCTCCCCCTACCCACGCCAGAAAGCATAGCCATCAACTCTCCAGCAGAGCATAGTCCCATCTGCAGCCCTGGGGCCAGTCATGGACACTGAGGCAGTGCCTTTCACTGGCCCCAGCCCCAGCTCCAATTCCAGCCCCAGGCCAGCTCTCCCAACCTCAGAACCCGCCCCGCCATAAAGTTCAGCCCCGATCTCTCCAGTAGAGCCCAGTTCCATCCACAGTCCGCTGGCCTGTCAGGGACACTGAGGCAGGGCTTTTCACTTGCCCCAGCCCCAGCTCCAGCTCTGGCCCCAGGCAAGCTCTTCCAACCTCAGAGCCCAACCCCTGCCAGCAAGGGCAGCCCCCAGCTCTCTAGCAAAGCCCTCTTCCTTCTGTATTCTCCTGGCCAGGCAGGGACATGAAGGCAGGGCCTTTCGTCTTCTTCTCCTACTTTTTCTTTTCTTTTTTTTTTTCCTTTCTTTTTTTTTTTTTTTTGAGTAGTTTTTGCTATAGGGCGCATGTGCTCTCCAGAAAGACAGAGAGAGACAGAGAGACAGAAAGCAAGAAATCACCCCCCACAGGGGGGATGGCCACGCCACAATCCCTTCTCCTCCATTCTCCTCTTGGGATCTTGGACATGCACACACACGCATCCGGCATGAGTTTAAGCTACCGCGTCCGGGACTCAAAATGAGGTTGACTACATGGGACTCCAGTGACATAGCCATTATGCTAACTGCTGGTCCCGGCAGAGCCTTTCAGTGACCCTGGAACCAGCTCCAGCTCTGGCCCAAGCCCAGCTCTCCCAACCTCAGAGCCTCCGCTCCCCTGCCAGAAAGGGCAGCCTCCAGCTCTCCAGCAGAGCCCAGTTACATCAGCATCCCCCTGGCCAGTCAGGGACAATGAGGCAGGTCTTTCACTAGCCCCGGCCCCAGCTCAAGCTCCGACCCTAGCCCAGCTCTTTAAATATCAGAGCACATCCCCTCCCACTCCCGTGCCAGAAAGATCATTCCCAAACTGTTCAGCATCTACACCAGAACCCAGTCCCATCTGCAGACCCTGACCAGTCAGGAACACTGAGGCAGGGCCTTTCCCTGGCCCTGGTTCCAGCTCAAGGTCTGGCTCCATCCCCGCTCTCCCAACCTCAGATCTCCCCCACCCTCCTTTCAGAAAGTGCAGTCCCCAGCTCTCCAGCAGAGCCCAGTTGCATCTGCAGCACCTGGTCAGTCAGGGACACTTAGGCAGGGCCTTTAACAGCCCTGGCCCCAGTTCTAGCTCTGGGCCTAGCCCAGTTCTCCCAACCTCACAGTTCTCCCTGACCCACCAGATATGGCAGCCCCCAGCTTTCCAGCAGGGCCCAGTTTCATCTGCAGCCCCCGACCCAAAAGGGACACTTGGGCAGGGCCTTTCACTGGTCCCATTTCCACCCTCCCACCCCCGCTGGCCAGAAAAGTCATTCCCGAGCTCTCCAGTAGAATCCAGTTCTATCTGCATGCCTCTGGCCACTCAAGGACACTGAGGCAGGGCCTTTCACTTGTCTCAGCCCCAGCTCCAGCTCTGGCACCAACCCAGCTGTCCTAACCTCAGAATCCCTGAACCCCTGGCAGAAACAGCAGCCCACAGCTCTCTAGCAGAACCCAGTTCCGTCTGCAGCCCCCAGGAAAATCAGGGACACTGAGGAAGGGTCTTTCACTGGCTCTGGCCCCAGCTCTATCTCTGGTCCCAACTAAGATCTCCCAACCTCAGAACCCCCCACCCCCAAGCACGAAAGGCAGCTTCAGCTCTCCAGGAAAGCCTGGTTAGGTCAGCAGCACCCTGGACAATCAGGGACACTGAGGAAGGGCCTTTCACTGGTCCCACCCCAGCTCCAGCTCCAACCCCAGCCCAGATCTCCCAATCTCAGAGCCTCCCCTATTCTAGCCAGAAAATCTGCCACCAGCTCTTCAGAAGAGCCCAGTTTCATATGCAGCCCCCTGGCTGGTCAGGGTCCCTTAGACCAGGCCTATCAATGGCCCCAGCCCCAGCTCAATCTTGGGTCCCAGGCCAGCTCTCCCAACCTCAGAGTCTCCCCACCAGAAAGTGCATCCCCCAGGTCTCCAGTAGAGCCCAGTTCCATCTGCAGCTTCAGGCCAGTCAGGGACACTGAGGCAGGGCCTTTCACTGGACCCAGGCCCAGCACCAGCTCTGGCCCAAGCCCAGCTCTTCCAACCTCAGAGCCACCTCCCCTGCCAGAAAGGGAAGCCTGCAAATCTCTAGCAGAGCCCACTTCCTTCTGTATCCTCCTGGCCAGTCAGGGACACTGAAGCACGGCCTTTCACTGGCCCCAGTCCCAGCTCCAATTCCAGCCCCAGCCCAGCTCTCCCAACCTCAGAGCCTCCCCTATCCCTTCCAGAATGTGTAGCCCTCAGCTCTCCAGCAGAACCCAGTTCCATCTGCAGGCCCCGGGCCCATCAGGAACACTGTTGGAGAGCCTTTCACTGATCCTGGTCCCAGCTCCAACTCCGGCCCCTGCCCAGCTCTTCCAACCTCTGAGCCTCTGCCTCTGCCAGAAATGGCAGTCCCCAGCTCTGTAGCACAGCCCAGTTCCATATGCCACCCCCTGGCCAGAAAGAGACACTGAGGTAGGGTCTTTCACTGGCCCCACCCCAACTCCAGCTCTGACCTCAGCCCATCTCTCCCAATATTTGATCCCACCCCCACACTCACCAGAAAGGTCATTCCCAAGTTCTTCCGTAGAACCCAGTTCCACATGCAGCACCCTGGACAGTCAGGAACACTGAGGCAGTGCCTTTCACTTGCCCCGGCCCTAGCTCCAGTTCCGGCTCCAGCCCAGCTCTCCCCACCTGAGAGCCTCCCCGCCACCCAGTCCTGCCAGAAAGGACAGTACCTTGCTCTCCAGCTGAGTCAGTTGCATCTACAGCCCCCGGGCCAGTCAGGGACGCTGAGGCAGGGCTTTTCCATGGCTCCAGACCCACTTCTGACTCCAGCCCCAGCCTGGATCTCCCAACCTCAGAGCCACACCCCATTCCCCCCCCCCCCAACACACACC
>NW_006203523.1:506876-522354 GCF_000334495.1 Tupaia belangeri chinensis | reverse complement strand
CCCTCCCCCGCAACCCCCCCATCAGCCCCCCCCCACCCTCCCACCCCCGCTGGCCAGAAAAGTCATTCCCGAGCTCTCCAGTAGAATCCAGTTCTATCTGCATGCCTCTGGCCACTCAAGGACACTGAGGCAGGGCCTTTCACTTGTCTCAGCCCCAGCTCCAGCTCTGGCACCAACCCAGCTGTCCTAACCTCAGAATCCCCTCACCCCCGGCAGAAACATCTAGCAGAACCCAGTTCCGTCTGCAGCCCCCAGGAAAATCAGGGACACTGAGGAAGGGTCTTTCACTGGCTCTGGCCCCAGCTCTATCTCTGGTCCCAACTAAGATCTCCCAACCTCAGAACCCCCCACCCCCAAGCACGAAAGGCAGCTTCAGCTCTCCAGGAAAGCCTGGTTAGGTCAGCAGCACCCTGGACAATCAGGGACACTGAGGAAGGGCCTTTCACTGGTCCCACCCCAGCTCCAGCTCCAACCCCAGCCCAGATCTCCCAATCTCAGAGCCTCCCCTATTCTAGCCAGAAAATCTGCCACCAGCTCTTCAGAAGAGCCCAGTTTCATATGCAGCCCCCTGGCTGGTCAGGGTCCCTTAGACCAGGCCTATCAATGGCCCCAGCCCCAGCTCAATCTTGGGTCCCAGGCCAGCTCTCCCAACCTCAGAGTCTCCCCACCAGAAAGTGCATCCCCCAGGTCTCCAGTAGAGCCCAGTTCCATCTGCAGCTTCAGGCCAGTCAGGGACACTGAGGCAGGGCCTTTCACTGGACCCAGGCCCAGCACCAGCTCTGGCCCAAGCCCAGCTCTTCCAACCTCAGAGCCACCTCCCCTGCCAGAAAGGGAAGCCTGCAAATCTCTAGCAGAGCCCACTTCCTTCTGTATCCTCCTGGCCAGTCAGGGACACTGAAGCACGGCCTTTCACTGGCCCCAGTCCCAGCTCCAATTCCAGCCCCAGCCCAGCTCTCCCAACCTCAGAGCCTCCCCTATCCCTTCCAGAATGTGTAGCCCTCAGCTCTCCAGCAGAACCCAGTTCCATCTGCAGGCCCCGGGCCCATCAGGAACACTGTTGGAGAGCCTTTCACTGATCCTGGTCCCAGCTCCAACTCCGGCCCCTGCCCAGCTCTTCCAACCTCTGAGCCTCTGCCTCTGCCAGAAATGGCAGTCCCCAGCTCTGTAGCACAGCCCAGTTCCATATGCCACCCCCTGGCCAGAAAGAGACACTGAGGTAGGGTCTTTCACTGGCCCCACCCCAACTCCAGCTCTGACCTCAGCCCATCTCTCCCAATATTTGATCCCACCCCCACACTCACCAGAAAGGTCATTCCCAAGTTCTTCCGTAGAACCCAGTTCCACATGCAGCACCCTGGACAGTCAGGAACACTGAGGCAGTGCCTTTCACTTGCCCCGGCCCTAGCTCCAGTTCCGGCTCCAGCCCAGCTCTCCCAACCTGAGAGCCTCCCCGCCACCCAGTCCTGCCAGAAAGGACAGTACCTTGCTCTCCAGCTGAGTCAGTTGCATCTACAGCCCCCGGGCCAGTCAGGGACGCTGAGGCAGGGCTTTTCCATGGCTCCAGACCCACTTCTGACTCCAGCCCCAGCCTGGATCTCCCAACCTCAGAGCCACACCCCATTCCCCCCCCCCCAAGAAAGTACATTTCCCACCTCTCCAGCAGAGCAAAGTTCCACCTGCAGCCTCCTGGCCAGTCTGGGACACTGAGGCTGGGCCTTTCACTGACCCTGTCCCCAGCTCCAGTTCTGGCCCCAGCCCGGCTCTCCCAATCTCAGTGTCATCCCTTTCCCATTTCCAGAAAGGGAAATCCACAGCTCTCCAGCAGAGTCCAGCACCATCTACAGTTCCCTGGTCAGTCTTGGGCACTGAGACCGGGACTTTCACTGGCCCTGGCCCCAGCTCCAGCTCAGGCCCCAGGCCAGCTCTCCCAACTTCAATCCCTCTCCCCATCCATCACCAGAAAAGGCCTGGTGTCCTCAGTTGTCCAGCAGAGCCCAGTTCCATCTGCAGCCTCCTGGACAGTCAGGGATACTCAGGCAGGTCCATTCACTGGCTCCTGGCCCCAGCTATAGCTCTGGCACAAGCTTAGCTCTTCCAACCAAAGAGCCTCCTCCCCAAACCCCCAACAGAAAGTGTACCCTCCAGGTCTCCAGCAGAACCCAGTTCCATCTGCAACTCCCAGGCCAGTCAGGGACACTGAGGCAGGGCCTTTCACTAGCCCTGGCTCCAGCTCCAGCTCTGGTCCCAGCCCAGCTCTCTCAGCCTCACATGTCCCACCTCCCTGCCAGATAGGGCAGATCCCAGCTCTCCAGTACAGCTGAGGTCCATCTGCAGTCTCCTGACCAGTCAGGGAAAAGGAAGCAGGGCCTTTCTCTGGCCCTAGCCCTGGCCCCAGCTCCAGCTCTGGTCCCAGCCCAGTTCTTCCCCCTTCAGAGTCCCCACTCCCTGCCTGAAAGCTGGGTTACTTTTTTTTTTCTTTTAAAAATGTTTTTTTTGTTCTCATTGATACTCCTTTTTCTTCCTGCTTATATTGTCATCTTCTCCTCATCTTCCACCCACCAGAGGGACTAGATGGGTCTAGATTCATAGTTTTCAAACTATGAATCGTGAACCTCACTGGGATCCTCCCTTTAACCAAAGCACCTGCTATAAAGGAGAAACTGCTTTTCAGACACCTGAATAGAAGACTCTTCCCGCTGGGACCACATTGCTGAACACAACAGAAGTGAGACTTCAGCATACATCAATCCACAGCAAAAGGGAAATATTCTCAGTGGCAGAAATGTTTTCCAGAAAGGTATCCAAAAGTTAATACATCACCCAAAGGCTAGAAGTAAAAGGAGAGTGTCAGGTTTCAAGAGAGCAGGAAATATGTCTCCATCAAAAGAACATGATAAGTCCCCTCCATCTCATGAAAAAACAGAAGTTACCGAAATATCAGACAAAGAATTCAGAACATTCATAGTCACAAAGCTCTATGAGTTGGAACAGAAAAGAGACAACAAACTCCAGGAGATGAGGAAGTCCTTCCACCATTTGAAAGAAGAAATGGACACTATAAGGAAAAATCAGATGGCACTATTAGAGATGAAGTCTGTAATCTGAGAAATCAAAAACACTCTCGAAAGTATTAAAAGCTGATTAGACTATGCTGAAGATTGAATCTTCGGCGTAGAAGATAAAACCTCTGACCTTGAAAAAAAAAACACCAAAAAGATAGAGAAAATAACAAAAAGTAAAACACCACGAGGATAATATACAAGAAATACTGGATTCCATTAGATGCCGAAACATCTGAATAATTCGTATCCCAGAAGGTGAAGAAACTAATAAGGGCATGGAAAAATCTATGCCCTGAGATCCTGGAAGGAAATTTCCCAAGTCTAGAGAAGCACTCAAACATCCAGACCCAAGAAATACAAAGGACCCAAAATAGAATCAACCCCAGAATATCTTCCCCAAAGGACTTCATAGCCAGATTGGCAAAGACCACAGATAAAGACAAGATACTAAAATTGGCAAGAGAGAAACGACAAGTGACTTACAAAGGTCATCCAATTAGGCTAATATGGGATCAAGGCAAGCAAGGAAGGAATGGGAAGATATGTTCAAAATGTTAAGAGAGGAACAATTGCAACCAAGATTATTATACCCAGCAAGATTACCCTTCGTATGGGGGGGGGGGAATATTACAATCTTCTCAGACAAACAAAACCTGAAAGAAATTGTCAACACCAGATCAGCTCTTCAAGAAACTCTGAAGAGAGTCCTATTCCAAGAAAACTAAAGAATGAACAGCCAGAAATAAGGGAATAAAAGACAACCAGGGCAATGCCCAACTTAAAGGTAGGGACAAGTCTGGAAATATCAATAATGACATTGAATGTTAATGGATTAAATTCTCCAGTCAAGAGACACAGACTGGCTTAATGAATAAAAAAACAGAAACACTCTCTTGTCTGCAAGAAACGTATCTCATAGATAAAGACATACATAGACTAAAAGTGAAGGGCTGGAAAAAGGTATGCCATGTAAATAGTATTCAATAAAGAGCTGGAGTTGCGATACTAATTTCTGACAAAATAGGATTTAAAACAAAATCTCTACAAAGAGAGAAGGGAACGAAGGGAACTATACAGTAGTTAAAGGCCTGATTCGTCAAGAAAATATAACGCTTATAAATATCTATGCGCCTAATTCAGGAGCACCCAAATACATGAAGAAAAACTGTTAGATGTAAAAGGAGAGACACACTGCAACAAACTAATTGTTGGAGACCTCGACACCCCCCTATCTCCTCTGGACAGATCATCTAGACAAAAACTAAGTAAAGAGATAAAGGATCTATATGATACCATAAACCAAATGGACTTAACAGGCATCTATGGAACTTCTCTCCCAAAAACCACGAGATACACTTTTTCCTCACCACCACATACAACCTTTTCAAAGATTGACCACATGATAGGGAACAAACCAAGCCTCTATAGATGCAAAGGCATAGAAACTATATCTTCTCAGACCATGATGGAATTAAACTTGATATTAATTTCAAGAGAAATCCTCAAAAATACATGGAAACTAAATAACCTATTCAGTTGCTAAACACAACAGAAGAGAGACTTTGGCAGTCTTCATTCCACAGCAAAAAGGAAACACACTTGCTCCTATTCGAGGAAATGTACTCTTAAAAGGTATTTCAAAGAGAACACATCTCCCAATGGTTAAAAGTAGAAGAAGAACCTTAGGTCTGAATAAAGCAGGAAATATGTCTCCGTCAAAAGAACACAGTGACTCCCTTCCATTTTTTGAAAAAATAGAGGTCATTACCAAAATGTCCGAGAAAGAATTTAGAACATTCATGGTGAACATATTCTATGAGCTGGAACAGAAAAAAAGACAATGAACTACAAGATATTAGAATGTCCTTCCATGATACGAAGTACAAAATTGACACGCTGCAAGAAAGAATTAGATGGAACTATTAGAGGTGAAGTCCGTAATACAGGGAATCAAAAACTCTCTCAAAAGTATTAAAAGTCGGTTAGACCGTGCTGAAGATCGAATCTCTGATGTAGAAGATAAAACTTCTGACCTAGAGAAAACCACCAAAAAAGATAGAGAAAATAACAAAAACAAACAAAATACATGAGGTTAACATATGAGAAATATTAGATTCCATTGGACATCCTAACATCTGAATAATTGGTATTCCAGAAGATGAAGAAACTGATAAGGGCATGAAAAACCTATTCCATGAAATCTTAGAAGAAAATCTCCCAAGTCTAGAGAGACACTCAAGCATCCAGACCCAAGAAATACAAAGGACCTCAAAAAGAATCAATCCTAGAAGATCTTCCCCAAGGCAAATCATAGCCAGACTGGCTAAGACCACAGATAAAGATAAGATACTAAAACTGGCAAGAGAGAAGCGACAAGTGACTTACAAGGGTCACCCCATCAGGCTAACTCCAGACTTCTCAATGGAAACAATGAAACAAGAAAAGAATGCAAAGATGTACTGAAAGTGTTAAGAGAGAAACAATTTCAACAAAGATTATTGTATCCTGTGAGATTATCCTTCATATGGGAAAAAAAAATTAAAATCTTCTCAGACAAACAAAACCTGAAAGAATTTGCCCGCACCAAGCCAGCTCTCCAAGAAACCCTGAAGGAAGTACTGTTCCAGGAAAACTAAAGAAGTAGCAGCCAGAAGCACAGGAGTAAAAGGCAACTAAGACAATGGAAAACTTAAACGTTGGGAAAGATTCAGTAACATCAATAATAACATTGAATGTTAATGGATTAAATTCTCTAATCAAGAGACACAGACTGGCTGAATAGATTAAAAACCAAAAACCCTCTATCTGTTACAGTAAACCCACTTCATGGTTAAAGATATACATAGACTGAAAGCGAAGGGTTGGAAAAAGGTTTTCCATGCAAATGGAAACAAACAAAAAAAAAGAGCTGGAGTTGCAGTATTAATTTATGACAAAATAGGTGTTAAAACAAAAATTGTTCAAAGAGACAAAGAAGGGCATTATATTGTAGTAAAAGGGTCAATCGATCAAGAAGTTATAACACTTATTAATATCTATGCGCCTAACACAGGAGCACCCAAATATGTCAAGGAAAGACCGCTAGATCTAAAAGGGGAGATAGACTACAAAACACTAATTGTTGCAGACCTCAACACTGCACTATCCCCTCTGGACAGATCATCTAGACAAAAAATAGGTAAAGAGATAAAGGACCTAAGTGATATCATAAATCAAGTGGACTTAACAGATATCTATAGAACTTTTCATCCAAAAACCTCGACATACACTTTTTCTCACTGCCACATGGAACCTTCTTGAAGATTGACCACATCATAGGACACAAAGCAAGCCTCTGCAGATTCAAAGGCATAGAAACTAAATCAAGCATATTCTCTGATCCTGATGGAATTAAACTTGAGTTTAATTTCAAGAGAAATTCTCAAAATTAATAAAGTACATGGAAACTAAGTAACCTATTCCTGAATGACTCCGCAACTACTGAAGAAATAAAGACTGAAATCAAAGGGTTCATGGAAGCCAATGACAATGAGGACATGAGTTTCCATAATCTTTGGGACACTGCTAAAGCAGTCATAAGAGGGAAGTTCATAGCAACTAGTGCACATAAGAGGAAGATGCAAAGAAGGCAAATGGATCACCTAACATCATGCCTCACAGAATTACAAAAGCAACAGCAAAAAGATCCAAAAAACTCCACGAGAAAGGAAATAATAAAGATCCGAGCAGAAATAAATGAAATAGAAAATAAATGAACTATACAGAAAGTAACTGAAAGTAAAAGCTGGTTCTTTGAAAAGATAAACAAAATTGATACACCACTAGCAAGACTTATTAAGAAGAAGAGAGAAAGGAACCAGATGAATCAGATCTGCAATGAAGCAGGTAAAATAACAACAGACCTAGTAGAAATACAAAACATTATTAGAGGATACTATGAACATCTGTATGCCAAGAAACAAGATAATCTGGATGAGATGGACACATTCCTGGACATGTATAATCTACCTAGATTGATCCAGGAGGATATAGAAAGTCTGAATAGGTCCATAACAAGCCAGGAGATTGAATCAGTTATAAATTACCTCCCTACAAAGAAAAGCCCTGGCCTTGATGGATTCACCTCTGAGTTCTACAAAACTTTCAAAGAAGTGTTAACAAGCATTCTGCTCAAGTTATTTCTAAAGATCAACCCTAATTCATTCTATGAATCCTCAATCTTCCTTATCCTTAACACAGATAAGGACAGGACAAGGAAAAACAAGGAAAAACTATAGACAAATATCCCTGATGAATATAGACAGGACAAGGAAAAACAATAGACCAATATCCCAGATCAATATAGACGCAAAGATTCTCAACAAGATACTAGCATATTGTATATACAATAACGTATAAAAAAGATTATACATCATGATCAGGTTGGCTTTATCCCAGGAATGCAAGGTTGGTTCAACATATGCAAAACCATAAATGTAATACACCATGTTAATAGGAAGAAAGATAAAAACCATATGGTCATTTCAATTGATGCAGAAAAAGCATTTGATAAGATACAACATCCCTTCATGATGAAGACTGTCAGTAAAATCGGCATAGACGGGTCCTTTCTCAACACAAGAAAAGCTATCTGTGAAAAACCCATAGCAAATATCATCCTCAGTGGAGAAAAGCTGAAAGCTTTTCCACTAAATATGGGTACAAGGCAAGGATGTCCACTCTCTCCACTCCTCTTCAGTATAGTACTGGAAGTCCTGGCCATTGCAATCAGAAAGGAGGAAAAAATAAAAAGCATTCAATTAGGAAAAGAAGAGGTGAAACTCTATTTGCAGATGAAATGATTGTATACATAGAAGACCCAATGGTTTCCGTAAAAAAATTTCTGTAAGAAATACATGAATACAGGGCCCCCCTCCGGGGGCCCCGCGGCCGGGGCTTCCACCTATAAAACTGTTCCTGGAAAACACCGGGGAAACTCTGGGAGACATTGTGGTTAGAGAAAGACTTCTTAAATAAGACTCCCAATGCACAGTTGATAATCCCCAAAAGAGACAAGTGGGATTACATCAGACTAAGAAGTTTCTGCATGGCAAAAGACACAGTGATTAGTGTGAATCCACAGCCCTCAGAATGGGAAAATATTTTTGTAAACTATGCGTCAGATAAGGGACTGATAACCAGAATTCACGAGGAACTCAAGCAATTGTTCTGGAAAAAGACAATCGATCCTATTAAAAGCTGGGAGAATGAGTTGAAAAAACCACTCTCTAAAGATGACATACAAATAGCTAAAAGGCATATGAAAAAATGCTCAGCATCCCTCATTGTAAGAGAAATGCAGATCAAAACACCAATGAGCTATCACCTAACCCCAGTCAGAATGTCTAAGATTAAAAAAACAAAAAACCTGTAAGTGCTGGCAGGGGATGTGGTGAAAAGGGAACTCTTTTACAATGCAGGTGGGAATGTAAATTGGTTCAATCACTGTGGAGAACAATTTGGAGATTCCTCAAAAATCTACAAATAGAACTACCATATGATCCAGCAATCCCACTCCTTGGTATCTACCCAAAGGACAGAAGAATACTTAATGGGAAAAGTGCTTGCACATCGATATTTATTTCAGCACTATTCACAATTGCTAAGTCATGGAAACAACTGAAATGCCCATGGACTGATGAATGGATAGAAAAACTGTGGCACATATACTCAGTGGAATACTATTCAGCCATAAAAAAACCTGGCTTTTGACAGGAAGTAGATGAATATGGAAGACTTACTGCTGAGTGAAGCAAGCCATGCTATGAAGGAGAGGCACTGTAGGTTCCCACATAATATATACCAAGTGTCTGCATTCTATGACTGAAAGTAATGGAATAAGGATATAGAAACACAGTATATAGATGCAAATACCAGATATAGTGTGTTTGAAAGAGGAGGGTCTGAGGAAGGACACTTAGGGGAGGAACAGGGAGGCAAAGCATTAATGGCACAAAGAGGTATGGTATTATCTGTTGAAGATATTTTGTAGTTTTATCAACTATGTTAGGGAGAAATGTTCACCTTTTAAAATATCCATTTTGTAAGACAAATAATAATGTGACTGAATGTATGGAAGAAGATATAAAAATAATATAATATAAATAAATTTTATAAAATTATAATACAAATGTTTGTGCTCTATAAGCAGTATTCCTCTGTGCATTATTACAACCAGTCTTTCTTTTAATACAAAGACTAAGTGTTTGGGGGTTAGGAACCACTGGATTTAAGAAACATTTTATAGTTGCTTTTTGCATCTTTTTTGTTTTGGGGGTCTTCCACTTCATCTGCATGCTTAGTAGCTTGGAGTTCTTCAGCAGATTCTTTTTTTTCCTGATTCTGAATTGCTTGCAGAGTAATCTGGACTTTCAGGATCAGGTGAATCATTATCTCCCACCACATAGCCCTCTTCATTATATTCTTCTACCTCACTTAAGCCAAGTCCTCAATGTCATCAATATCTTTGTGATAATTTTGTGTCCATACTTTGCTGATACTGAGGCTCCAGTTCTTCAATAATTTTCTTGTCTTCTTTCCCTGTTCAGAAGTGACTTGTGATCTTTTATAACCAGACGACCAGTATCTTCTTTCTTTCCTGCACCTGTAAGTCTCAAGAACTTCTGTTTTCTCTCTTTGTTGCCTAAGTCTGCTGCCTCTCAATTACTGGATTCAACATTGTCATCTGGAGATGCTGAATGCTTCACTACATGTGAGTGAGACTCCATGGCACCACTCATTGTTGTGAGGTTCCAGGTGGGAAAGGCTTAACCCACATTGTGTTCTCCTCAGCCACAACATCAGCATCCTACAACCTTCCACCAGCCCAAGCAGCGCCACTTCAGAATGCAGTTTTGTTATGTTGATTCTATTTGGTGTCCTTTGTGTTTCCTGGATCTGGATGTCTAGATTGTGTGTAAAATTTCCTGTATATTGTCCTCATTTTGAATGGTCATTTTTTTCCCATTCTTTTTATAGCTTGTACTAAATTGGAGGCTTTTTCTTCAAGCTTAAAAATTCTCCTCCATGGCCTAACCTGTCATTAATAAATTCAAAAGAGATTTAAATTTTCTGTATTGCGTGGTTTATCTCCAGAAGTACTTTTTTTTTTAAGGGTTTCTACTTCTTTATAAAGCTCCTCCTTCATGTTACAGAATAATTTCCTTATTTCCTGGAATTGATTGTTTTCTCTTGCATCTCATTGAGCTTTGTTATGATCAATATTCTGAATTTATTTTCCAACATTTCAATGACTTTCTGTATGTTACCCCTTGTTGATGTTACATTATTGTGGGTTTTTTTTTGGGGGGGAAGTATTTTCTTATTTTTTCATTTATCTGTGTCTCTGCAGGGATTCGGGAGCATCTAGTAGAGTACTCCCTTCTTTTGAATTTATAGAGTAGATTTTGTATGGCCTGGGGGCAAATCAACCCTCAGGACCCAGGTGTGGCCTCAGGAAGGGCAGTCTGGGAGGAACTAGTAGCCAGACTTCTCTTGCAGATTCAAGCCAGCCATGTGTACTTGCTTGTAATTTCTAGGGACATGTCAGTCTACTGAACCTATATGCTGTTCTGGTAAGTTCAACCAGGAGGGGCTGGAGGCAAGCCTATCTGTGAGACCCAAGGAGCTGGTCCTATGTGGCCTGCATGAAATGCCCAGGTTACCATCATGACCCAGATGTGGCTCTATAAATATGATTTGGGAAATGCAGGATACAGGCCCAGACTATTTGGCTCACAGAGTGTGTTAGGTCTTTCTTCTCTCTTCGGGGACAGATTGGACTCCCAGAGCAAGATATGGCCCTGGAAAATGTAGTCTAGGGGAGGCCAGTGTCCATCCACGCTTTTCAGATCAAAACAGGGCTTGAGTGCCTACCTGTAATTTCCTGGGATGAGGTATCCCATTGAAGTCACGTGTGACTCTGACAAGTTTATCCAGTAGGACTCAGAGGCAAGCCTATCTGTGAAACCCAAGAAATAAGTCCATGCAACCTGCATGAAATATCCAGGGACAAAACTACCCTCAAGGCTAGAATATGGCCCTTTAAAGGCAATCAGGAGGAGGAGGAAGTATGATCAGTCTGTGCAATTCATGGAATCTGATGAACTTGTCTCTCCTTTATGGGACAGGTAGGCCCCCAAGACCTAGATATAGACCTGATAAAACTGGTCCATGTAGAGCCAGATACTAGCTATACCTTTCAGATCCAAGCAGGGCTTATTTACCTGTCTGTAGTTTCTAGAAGCAACCCACTGAATCTGAATTCAATCCTGGTTAAGATCCTCCATGAGGAGCTGGAGGCAAGACAATCTTTAAGAGTCAAGAAATAGCTTGTGTGGAATACACCTGGAGGGGGTGGGGGACTAGGTACCTGAATATAGCCCTATGAAAGTTATCCAGGGAAAGAAGGAGATGGGTACCATCTACATAGCCCACAGCTGTTGGACCTGCCTGATCATTCTGGGGGCAGGTAAGTCCCTGAAACCTGGATATGGCCCTAGTAAGGATTGTCGAGGAAGGGCCAGAGGCTAGCTATGCCTTTCAGATCCAAGGAGGGCTTGTATACCTGTCCATAATTTCTGGGAATAAGGCAGCCTGCTGAATCTGAGTAAAGCTATGACATGTTCATCCAATAGGGCTGTAAGCAAGCCCATCTTTGAGACCCCAAAAGCAGGTCCTTTGTGGACTACTTAGAACACCTGATAGAGGTGGTGATGGGGGCATCCTTGAAATCCTGAATGTGGCTCTAGGAAGGTTGTTTAAGAGAAGGCCAGAGACAGTCTTCTCTCTGTGACCTTCTCCAGAGTTTTTGACCTATAAAGCCCTGAATTCAATGAGGCCAACCCAATTTGAGCACTCTCCTTCTAGGAATTAGGTGACTGAATTGTGCATTCCAGGATTAGGCAGTGGTCTGGTGGGAACAGTGCCCAATCTTTCCCCTCTAACCTATAGTGGGGATCTCTGGCACCCTCATCTTTGTCCTTTGCCCATACTTACAGTTCTGGGAGGTCCAGAGAAGCTGCTCTGTGATGGCCTCATTTGGGGGAGGTAGCTACTCCCTATATAACTTGTGACTTGTGTCAGTCAGTACAGGCCTGTTTTGCCTGTCTATCCAGGGAAGAAATCCAGATTCCTCAGTCTCCATTGTGGGGGAGGGGCATGTTCTTGGACTCCACACTCTTATGTGAGAGGCAGGATGCACAGATCTCTAGAGTGATGGGGAGACATGAACTGGTAGGCTTCAGTCATTGCAGGTATTCATCCCATTTTCCCCCAATCACAGGGGCTTTTTCTCTGTGTTTTGTCCTCTGCTTCCACCAGATTGTGGAAGTACCATATTGTCTGGTCCTGATCATAATCCAAGTTTTACTCAAAGGTCCTCCAACAGTATAATTTGGTAAGTCCATTGAAGGCAATATAAAGGGTCTATCAAATTACAAATGCATGAAGTGTCTAACCCAGCAATTCGATTTCTGAAAACTTATCCCACAGACATGCTGGTATTTATACAAGTTTGAAATAACATATATACTAGGTTATTTGTAATAGCAAACCAAAATGTCTATCCTTAGAGCACTCATTAAATAAATTATGGTACAACCATACAATCATGCAAAATAAAGAATAAGAATGTTCAAAAAATGTTCAAAAACTACCATATTGTGGGAACCAGCAGTTAGCGTAATGGCTATGTCGTTGGACTCCCACGTAGTTGACCACGGTTCGTGTCCTGGACCCGGTGGCTTAAAACTCACGCCGGGCGCGTGTGCGTGCGTGCCCAAGATCCCGAGAGGAGAATGGAGAAGGGATTGCGGTGTGACCATCCCCCCTGGGGGGTGATTCCTCGCTTTCTGTCTCTATGTCTCTCTCTGTCTGTCTGGCGAGTGCACGTGCCCTACAGTGAAAATCTCTCCAAGGGAAAAAAAAAACTACCATATTGTATACTACATATAATATGGAAAAATGGCTTGGGGAACAATCTCCTTATTTGAACACACACTTGAAGTATACAAAATAAGTAATAACAATTGTTAACTGTGTGTGTGAAGAGGGTAGGTGAGAATTGAGGAAATGGAATATTTGAGAGAGACACTCAAATTATGCCTTTTCTTATATTTTTGCATATATACTACCTTTCCAGTGAGTTCTGTATTTCAATTTTTTAAAGGTTTTGCCATAAGGCATGTGTGCTCAGTGAAGAGACAGAGAGACAGTGAGAGATAAAACGAGAAATTACCCCCCTGGGGAAATGGCCATGCTGAAATCCCTTCTCCTCCATCTGCTCCTGGGATTTTGGGTATACACGTCTAGCATGATTATCAGGTCTCTAGTCCAGGACTTGAACTGTGGTTAGACACATGATAGTCCAATGCCTTAACCACCACCACTTCCTGGCTCCAGTAAGCTGTATTTTTTAAAAGAAAACAGTAGACTTGAAAATAGAGATTGTGATGTACATGATAAATGGCTAATATCCTCACTGTATATCAAATTTTGCAAATTAAAGTACATTCTCATAGAATTATGTATAGAGACAATCATTGTAATTTATTAATAGTGAAATAAAAAGAGCTAAATATGTAATAAGGGATTGAGTAAATAAATGATAGTATATGGATCTTTGTAGGGTGAACTATTTGATAATTATTAGAAATATTGTTCTTGGGGTCGAGATAGTGGTACAACAGTAATTGAATGCTCTGTGAAGCTGACCCACATGGTAAGGTTCCAGGTTCATTTCTGTAGACCTCCCTGAATACACCCAGACACATGCATACTCATGATATAGAGCTGGCTGAGGATATCAGTAGATCATGATATGAAAACTGTTGGGCGTGTGTGTGTGTATGTGTGGTGTCTGTCTCATTCATGGAAGGGAGAAAGAAAGAAATGCAAAACAGGAGACATATTGTTCTGGAAGAAATTTTTCATTATATAAAGAGATATTCATTAATTCAAAACATTACATAAAACTCTGTAAGGTATGATCACCATTTTGTTATGTGACTGGGGCAATGTATGTATAATTATCTGAACTTCCTGTATACAGAGATGATTTCATTGGAAAAATACCATAAAATCCTACAAAATAAAATGAATAATAATTAGTTATTTTTCCCCTAGTTTCTGCATTTTTGATTTTTCAATTTCTCAACAATAAAAGTGTATTATTATAGTTTGATGATGAGGAGGTAAAAATAAAGTTATTTTGAATGTAAAACCCCAGTCAAAAACTACAGGGCACAAGTAGGTATTTCAAAGAAAATGACACCAAATAAATAATCAACAATGGGAGAAAATGCTTAATTTCAGATGTAATTTTTTAAAAAAGCAGTAATAGTACAATAATTTATCAAATTATAAAAGTTTTTAACTGGTGGTACGGTGGTAAAACATGATACTCTATAAAAGACAATCCCACTTGGCAAAGCTCCTTTTCCATATCTGCATACCTCCCTTAGTTTTCCAGATACACATGTATTCATGATCTAGGTCTGATTGAAGCCTGGGGGCAGATCTCTGTGTCAGGACCCCATTGGGGTGCTGTCTCTACCTGTCTGCTTTTTATTTCATGGAAGAAATAAAAAACTTTTTAAAAAATTTAAAGGAAGTCAGTGTTGTGGTGGTTAAGATGGCTGGATCCCAGATGGTTTACTTAATAGTTCGAGTCCTAGACTCATTGGCTTGAAAATCACACCAGGCACATGTGCATGTGTGTCCAAAATCCCTAGAGGAGAAGGGACTGTAGTATGACCATTCCCCTGGGAAGTGCTTTTTCACTTTCCCTTGCTCTGTCTTTCTCTCTCTTTCTTCAGTGAATGCATATGCCCTCTAGCAAATTGAAAATAGTTCTCTTTATTATTTTTTTATTTTTTATTATCATCATAATCTTCTTTATATTACTTTGGAATACATGTAACTTTACAGTGTATTACACTGCTTTTTCAAAAGGGAATGCCATGCAAGTCAGTCAGTACAAAGACATTAATCTCCCCGCTTCAACAATCAATATCTTTTTGATGTTTTCCCCAATAAGTATTATTATTATTATAATTATTTTTTAAAACAGTCAATCGCTATTTCTCATTTTGCTTGTAAAAAGACATTGCCCATCATGAAATACTTCTCAGACCTACTATACATGTCATCATCAACAGTTAATAAGCCATATCTGTTTCTCACTAATGTCCTGCCTCTCTATTGTTCACTTGCTATCTTTCTCTATCCTCTTCTCTTCACTTCCCCCATTCCACACCGTCCTATTCTCATTAAGTACCTTCACTGCTTTTATGTCCTCCAATTTTTGTGCTCTCTATCACAGAGTGCGGATAGTCGTATATATTGAGTGGATACATACAATATCTTTCTTTCATAGC
>NW_006203523.1:497026-502991 GCF_000334495.1 Tupaia belangeri chinensis | reverse complement strand
TTTTTCACTCAACACTTTGACTATGCTTCCCCATTCTTTCCTTGCCTGCATTGTTTCCGCTGAGAGATCCGATGTTAGCCTGATGGGGTGACCTTTGTAAGTAACTTTGCATTTCACTCTTGCCAACTTTAGTATCTTGTATTTGTCTGTTGTTTTTGCCAGTCTTGCTATGATGTGTCTTGGAGAGGATCTTCTTGGGTTGATTCTATTCGGGGTCCTATGTATTTCTTGTGTCTGGATATTTGAATGCCTTTCTAGATTTGGAAAGTTTTTTTGCAGGATCTCATGGAATATATTTTCTAGACCCTTATTATTTTCTTCCTCTTCTGGGATACCAATTATCCGGATGTTGGGGCGCTTGATGGTCTCCAGTATTCCTCGTAGATTATCCTCATTTTTCATGGTTGTTTTCTCAATCTTCTTGATACTTTTTTCTAGGTCAGATGTTTTGTCTTCTACGTTAGAGATTCAATCTTCTGCCTGGTCTAACCTACTTTTAATGCTTTCAAGGGAGGTTTTGATTTCCTGTATCACATTCTTCAATCCTAAAAGTTCCATCTGGTTCTTGTTTAGGGTATCCATTTCTTCTTTCAAATCATGAAAGGACTTCCTCATCTCCTGGAGCTCCTTGTCTCTTTTCTCTTCCACCTCAGTTAGTTTGGTCACTGGTCACTACAAATATTCTGAATACCTTATCAGACATGTCCACGACGTCCATTGTATTGACTGAGGGTGATGTAGGCTTGATGATTTCCCTTGAGGGAGAGGCCTTTTGTTGGTTGCTCATATTTCTTGAGCTTCTGCGATTGTTCTTAGTCATCAGGTAATCTATATGTTTCTTCCTAACTTATTTAAGGTATCTCTGATTCTTAAAAGTTGTACAGGCTTAGAAAATTGATGATTTATCTTATGGTTGGCCTACCTGTTGCTCACAATTACCATTAACTGTTGCTACTAGCCCTGGATGGCCCAAAGTCCTCGCTGTTTCTAAGGAGTGGTGAGCTTTCAAGTGACCTAAAAGCAACACCCCAAGAGTAATGAAAAACAAAACGGAAAATGGAAATCGCACGGCGCGTTGCGTGCCGTGCACTACTCAAATCACTAAAATTCAAACAGTCCAAAGGCTAGTGAAAAAGGATTAGACAATGAGTGACAGTACCAGGTTGGTCGGGTCTGCAGCCTCAGTCAGCCTGGTGTCCGGAACTGCTGGCCGGCTCGATTTGGATTGCAGGTGGGGTGGGGTGGGGGGTCGCCTTAAAGTCCCAGGCAACCAACTTGGGGTCCAAGGAGGAAGAACGGTGGGGATGCGAGGAGGTTCGGAAGGGTCAGGCCTGCAGCCTCAGTGCGCCTGGTGTCTGGAACTGCTCGCCGGCTCAATCAAAGTTTTTTTTTTTTTTTTTTTTTTTTAAAGACATATACAAAAGTTTTTTTTGGATCTTCCCTTTTAGACAATTTTGCCTATTTGTAGAAACAGAGGTTTTTAAAATTTTATTTTTATGTTTTTTCTTTATTTTTAAATTGATTTTATATATTCAATCACTATATATCACCACAACTTATAAAATACATTTTCCCAGCATGAACACACTGCACACGAGTCCAGTTAGAGATATCATATAAGTTATCATCAATAGACAACCCTCCATTTCTGTGTCCCTGAAATGTCTTGTCTCTCTAATTTCCTCCCTTATTTATCTATTTTTCTCTGTAGTTTCTCCTTTCATCATCTCTTACTACACTACCTCCAGTATCCAAAACCATTCTCCATGCTTCTGTATCCTTTAATCTTTAAGTTTCTGTCATAAAATGCAAACATTTGATATATATTAAGTGGGGACACACAATGTTTCTCTTTCATAGTCTGGTTTACTTCACTCAGATGTAATTCTTCCATATTTATCACTTTCTATCAAATGTCAGGGTCTTCTTTTTTATGGCTGAGTAGTATTCCATAGTGTATATGTGCCACACTTTTTCAGTCCATTCATCAGTGTGTGGACATTTGGGTTGGTTCCACGTCTTAGAAATTGTGAATAATGCAGCAATAAACATGGATGTGCAAGCACTTTTCTGACAGGACATTTTCCTATCTTTTGGGTAGATAACCAAAAGTGGAAATGCTGGATGATATAGTAGTTCTAGTTGTAAATCTTTGAGGTACCTCCATATTGTTCTCCACAGCATCTGCACTAATTTATATTCCCACCAACAGTGTAGGAGAGTTTCATTTCCACCACAGCTTCTCCAAGACTTATCACTCTATTTTTTTGATCAGCCATTTTGAATGAGGTTAGGTGGTATCTTATTGTGGTTTTGATTTACATCTCCCATATGATAAGGGATGTTGAACATTTTTACTTATGCTTTTTGTCTGTTTGTATATCTTCCTTAGAGAGATTTATGTTCAGCTCATTTGCCCATCTTTTAATTTTTTTTTTTGAGGGGGGCGTGTAAGTCATTTGAGTTCCCTGTATATTCTGGTTTTAAGCCCTTATTTGAAGCATAGTTTATAAATACATTCTACCATTACAAGGTTGCTGGCTATCTATAACTAATTTTTTTAAAATTTAATTTCTGAGCAGAAGCTTTTTAACCTGATGTAATCCCATTTTTCTGTTTTTAGGATTATTGCCTGTGCTGTAAGGGTCTTATTTAAGAAGTTTTTGCCTACTCCAATGTCTTCAAGACTTTCTCCTGCATTACCCACCAGTAGTTTTATATTTAAGGTCTTAGGTTTAGATTTTGAGGTGATTTTTGTTAATGGTTGATATCCAGTTTTTCCAGTACCATTTACTAAGAGAGTTTCTTTTCCCCACTGGATTGACTTGTCAAAAATCATTTGGCTGTATGTTTTGGGGTTTATTCCTGGGGTCTCAATTCTGTTCCATTGGTTCACATGCCTGTTTTTGTGCCAATACCATGCTGTTTTGATTATTACAACTTTATAATATATTTGTGGGTCAGGGAGTAAGATGCCTCCTACTTCACTCTTCTTGCACAGTATTGCTTTGGAAATACAGGGTCTTTTATGATTCCAGACAAATTCTGTGACCATTTTTTTAAATCTGTGAAGAATATCTCTAATAATTTGATTTGGATTGTGCTAAATTTGTAGGTTAATTTGGGTAGATGGACATTTTGATTACATTAATTCTTTCTACCCAGGAACATGGGACGTCTTTCCACTTTTTTATGTGTCATTTTTAATTCCTTTTTTTACGTTTTTCATAGTTTTCCTTTTAGAGGTCTTTGGTTTCTTTGGTTAGGTGTATTCCCAGACATTTTATTTCTTTTATGGCTATTATAAATGGAATGGCTTTCTTCAATTTGACCTCAGTCTATTTACTGTTGGTGTATAGAAATGCTATAGATCTTTGTATGTTGATTTTGTATTCTGTCACTTTACTGTGTTCATTTATTACTTCTAGGAGTTTTTAATGGATTCTTTTGGGTTTTCTGTGTAACAAATGCTATTTTAAAGACTAAGTAACTTATTTCTTCTATACTATATATACTTGGATCTTCAGGGCATTATAAGGGGCAAAACCAAGAGAATTTAAAAAGACAATAAATTTTAGTACTGTACACAATCACCTCTCTACCTAGACCACTCAGGAATTCACACATGCAACACAGGAACTCTTCCCAGTTCCATCCCTGAAACCACCATACTGATCTTATACTACACCCTACAGAGTAGAGGGTCATGATTACCTAGGACACCGGGAACATATGGGTAATTTTCAAAGCTGCACACGACATTTCTGGTCTTTCCTAAGCCTTCAATTTTGTCTCTGCTTCTGGAGTTTATGTTATAAACTACTTATGCTGTCTTTCTCTTTATCAGTTCATAATGTTGAATCAGAGCTAAACTCTTTGAAGTTCACTCTCAGGGCCCTTTCTTTCTCCTATTGTACAGTGCATATTCTGAACCCCACAAAACATTACTGAAAGTAGGAAATATAAAGGAAAGGGCATAGTTAAATAATCAGAGAAACAGGAGTAACCAAGACGGGTTTCATTCAGCCTAGAGATCAAGAGCCTTCCCTAGAGTCTGTGCCTGCTGCTCTCTTTTCCTTAATGATACTATTCTCATTATACAGAATCTATCAGGTATGACAGTGAACTGAAGGAAGGAGAGTCTTGACACAAGGAGAGTGAGCAAAGTACCTTTTTTAATAGTCCAGATCGAAATAATAACAGATATCAACATTTATTTAGTGATTACTTTGTACCAGGCACGATCCTAAGCCTGTTACATATATTGACCAATTTAATCCTCAGAAAAATGATTTGAGATAGGTACTGCTTTTGATCTCATTTTACACATGGGTGAGAGGTTATGTATTTAGCCCAGGGTCACATGGCTAGTAAGTGGGTTTCCTCAGGTTTACTAACAGAAAGTTCAACACTAACAGAATGGCATGTCTTATAAATAAGCTCAATTATGCCTTAAAATTACCTGGAGGTGAGAACCATTTTCTAGGAGAGTAGGTACTATGGTATGGGTATCTCCCCCAAATTTGGATTAAAATGTGGTTGCATTAGGACAATATTAAGAGGATGCTTGAAAGGTGGAGACTTTGAGAATAATTAAGTGATTACAGTGAGGCATATTTGATTGACTCTCAGTAAGCTTATAAGGAGAGAGTATGAGAACAGGAGAGGAAATGTCAGTCAAGTGATATCAGGCTTCCTCTGCTCAGTGCTTACCTGCCATATCATGGGGCTGACCTTTAAATTTTTTTTCTTATTTATGATAGAATGTGTATACGCATACATAAGAGAGGTGAGAGAAAGATGACCACCCTCCACAGGATCTGGTCACACTGCGATCCATTTCCTCCAATCTCCCAGCTTGTCAGATCCTGAACATTCAAATATATATCCAGTGTGTTTCAGATTGTACAGGCCAGGGATTTGAACTATGGTCACCATGTGGGATCTGGCTTCTCTTGAGCAGGAAATTATTGCAGTGCCATGGAACTGCCCACCACTATTCTATACTCCTTACAATTCAGTTCTACCTTTTTTTTTTTTTTTTTGAGAGGATTTTTGCTATAGGGCACGTGAGCTCTCCAGACAGAGACAGAGAGAAAGAAAGCGAGAAATCACCCCCCAGGAAAGATGGTCACACCGCAATCCCTTCTTCTCCATTCTCCTCTTGGGATCTTGGGCACACTCACATATGCAACCGGCATGAGTTTTAAGTCACCAGGCCTGGGACTCGAACTTCGGTCGACTACATGGTAGTCCAGCGACATAACCATTATGCAAACTGCTGGTCCCAGTTCTATTTATTTTTTAAAAATTATTTTATTTGACTTTACTATTATTATTATTGTTGTTGTTGTTGTTATTAGTTTTAATTTGACCACAGAGATAGAGAGACAGAGTGAGAGACACAGAGAGAGAGAAAGTGAGAAAGCAAACTACTAGGTTCGAGACTTGAACCATGATCAACCATGTAGAAGTCCAGCGTCTTTAACCACCATGCCACCTACCAGCCCCCAGTTCTACTTATTTTTAATTTCTTATTTAATTTCCAGTTTGGATGATTAATATTTATAAATATGTTGCCTGTTTTCTTTGTATTTATATTTTTGTGTGTTGTTATTTTGTTGTTTTCTCATTTAATTTTATTCTCATCAGCCTATTCTGTATGATTTAAGTTCTTTTAAAATTGTTGAAATTTTTTAATGGCCCAAGAGATTCTATATTTCCTATGCTTCAATGCACCTGCTCCTATTCTTCAGTCCCTTCCCAGCATTAAATGAGAAATGACCATGTGCAATGTAGGTCTGAGATTTCCTGCCTCACCATCCGCATTTTACTTCTGCTGCTATGACTAAGCCAGGTAAGTCTCAGGAGGAATAAGTATCTAGTTTCTTGTTTCTTATTTACCAGTTGCTTTTTTTTTTTTTTTGGTGAGGGTTTTCGCTATAGCGCACGTGTGTTTGCCCGA
>NW_006203523.1:480612-496314 GCF_000334495.1 Tupaia belangeri chinensis | reverse complement strand
TATATATATATACATGTATATATATGTCCCCCCTCCCCTTTGGAGAGGTTTTTGCTATAGGGCACCTGCACTTGCCAGAAAGACAGAGAGAGACAGAGAGACAGAAAGCAAGAAATCAACCCCCAGGGGGAGATGGCCACGCTGCAATCCTTTCTCCATTCTCCTTTTGGGATCTTGGGCACGCACACACACGCGTGGCATGAGTTTATGCAACTGGGTCTGGGACTTGAACCATGGTGGACTACATGGGAGTTTAGTGATGTGGCCATTATGCAATCTGCTGGTCCCTAGTCAGTGTCAGTATACATTAAATGGAGACATACAATGTCCCTTTCATAGTCTGGCTTGCTTCACTCAGAAGTAAATCGTTTATATTCATCCACTTTCTTTCTTTCTTCCTTCCTTTCTTTCTTTTTCTTTCTTTCTTTCTTTCTTTCTTTCTCTTTCTTTCTTTCTTATTTTTGGAGAGGTTTTTGCTATAAGGGCACGTGCGCTCTCCAGAAAGATAAGAGACATAGAGAGACAGAAAGCAAGAAATACCCCCAGGGGGTATGGCCACACCCCAATCCCTTCTCCTCCATTCTCCTCTTGGGATCTTGGACACGCACGCACACACACCCTGTGTGAGTTTTAGCCACCAGGTCCAGGACTCAAACTGCAGTTGACTACATGGGAGTTTTAATCCATTTTCCTGAGGCATGTTAGTAAGTTGTCTATTTGCCCCCTTCCATCTTTTTCTTATGTGCACGAATTGCTTTAAACTTTTCTCTTATGACTGCCTTTGCTATGTCCCATAGGTTATGGAAACTCATGTACTCATTATCATTGTATTCAATGAATCTTTTGATTTCAGTCTTAATTTCTTTAATGGTTATAAAGTCATTCAGGATTAGTTTGTTTAGTTTTCATATGTTCATGTATTTCAAGTTTTTTTTTCCTAAAGTTTATTTCAAGTTTAATTCTGTCATAGTTGGACAAGATGCTGGATATAGTTTCTATGCCTTTGAATTTGAAAGACTTGATTTGTGCTCTATCATGTGATTGATATTTCTAAAAGTTTCATGCGGAGGTGAGTAAAATGTGTATGTTTTGTTTTTTGGGTGGAAGGTCCTATAAATGTCTGTTAAATCTATGTGATTTATGGTATAATTTAGATCATGTTTTTCAAGACCAGAAGATGGTATAATGGTTATGTTGCTTGTCTCCCATGTAGTTGACTATAGTTTAAATCCCGGACCTGACAGCTTAAAACTCATGTCAGATGCATGTGCATGCCTGCCCAAAATCCTGAGAGGATAATGGAAGAGAAGGGATTGTGGCATGACCATCCCCTTTGGTGGTGATTTCACACTTTCTGTCTCTCTGTTTCTCCAGAGAGTCTATAGCAAAATATATCTCTAAAAAATAATAGATCCTGTATATTTCTCCTTAGTTTTTGTCTAGATGATCTGTACAAAAGGAGACAGTAGGATGTTGAAATTATCAATGATTAGTTTGTTACAGTCTATATACCCTTTGAGCTAAAAGTCTTTCCTTCATGTATTTGGGAACATAGATATTTGTAAGTGTTATATCTTCTTGATATCTTAGCCCTTCCAGCACTATATAATGTTCTAGTTTGTCTCTTCTTACAGCTTTGGTCTTATAGCATGTTTTCCCTGAAATCAGTATTGCAACTCCATCCCTTTTTATGGTTTCCATTTGCATGGAATATCTTTTTTCAGCCCTTCACTTTTAGTCTATATATGTCTTTATGCAAAGGCTGTATTTTTTGTAATCATAAGATAGAGGGTTTCTCTCTTTCTTTCTCTTCCTTCCTTTCTCTCTTTTTCTTTCTCTCTTTCTTTCTTCTTTCTTTCTTTCTTTTTTTCTTCTTTCTTTTTTAGTATAGTTTTAGTATATTTGATTGGAGAATTTAATCTGTTAACATTCAACATTATTATAGGTAATTACATGCTTGTGCCTCTCATTTTGCTAGTCATTTTATTTTATTTTGTTGTTGTTGTTCTGTTATTCTGTTTGTCTATCTTTAGTTTTCTTGGTATAGCACTCCCTTCATTACTTCTTGAAAAGCTGGTCTAGTGTAGATAAATTCTTTCAGGTTTTGTTTATTTTAGAATATTTTTTCCTTCCCATTTGAAGGGTAGTCTTGTCGGGTATAAGATTCTTGTTTGAAATTGTTTTTCTTTTAGTGTTTTGAATATATCTTCCCATTATTTACTTGCCTGCATCATTTCAGATGAGAAGTCTAATCTGTCTTTGTGATTTTACCATTTTGGCTATGATATGCCGTGGAGATTCTACTTGGACTCATTTGTATTTCCTGGATCTGGATGTCTGAATGTTTCTCCAAATTTGGAAAGTTTTCTTCAAGTATTTTATGGAGTAGATCTTCTATGCCCTTGTCTCATTCTTTCATAAAAAAAATTTTATTTTACTTTATTTATTTATTTTAATTTGACCGAAGGGGGGGAGAGAGAGAGTGAGAGAGAGAGAGAGATTGAGAAAACAAGCTGCAGGTACAGGACTTGAACTGCTATCAGCCATGTGGGAATCCAGGGTCCTTAACAACCAGGCCACCTGCCAGCCCCACCCTATCTGATTCTTCTCTTTCTGGAATACTATTATTCAGATATATGGGCATTTAATGGTGTCTAGTATGTCCTGTATATTGTACTCATTTCTTTAAAAATATTTTTCTGTCCATTTTTTGTGGTTTTATCTAAGTCAGATGTTTTATGTTCCAGATCAGAGATTCTATCTTCTGCATGGTCTAATCTGCTGTTAATACTTTCAAGGGAAGTTTTGATTTCCTGTATTACTGTCTTCATTCCTGGAAGTCCTGTTTGGTTCTTTATTATGTTGTCTATCTCCTCCTTCAAGTCAAAAAAAGACTTCCTCATCTTTTGAATTTTAATGTCTATTTTCTCTTGTATGTCATAGAGCTTTGTCATTGTGGATATTCTGAATTTTTTTTTTGGCATTTTGGATGGAGATGTCTGCTTAAGAAGCTTGCAATTCCCCTGTCCTTTCTAACTCTGCAGCTGTGAGGTCGACTTGGGAGACAGAAGTGTAGCATGGACTGGTTAGTTCTGGCCACCCTCATCCCTGATTAGGCTTTGCATGTTGTTATTGGCTGTTTTGCCCTCTGATTTATCATTCTATTTCTATTGTTTATTCTCTTATTGAGAGTTTTAAAGGATAACTCACTAATTTTTCCTTTTTATCATTACAAATATAATATATCTCATCATAAAAAATGAGAAATTTCAAAGACTTTGTAAAGGAGGTAAATGCACTAACAGGCTACAACTATTAACATTTCAAGGACTTGGAGGCCCTTTGTAGACTTTGGGCCACAGCGTTTTGCATGTCTCTGCCCTGGTTGAACTCAGCAGCAGTAGATTGGCCAGGCAGTGGGCCTCATAAGCAGGAGCATCATGAAAACAGGACTTTTAGCAGCCATTCTTTACCTGATGCTCCCTGCCCAGTCTATGGTGCAAGAGACAGGGCTGATTCAACCTCAACACCTTCACCCTTGGTCCTGCAGTTTCAAAGTGAGAGGAACAGAGAGAAAACAGGCTTTAAATGACCATTCTCTACCTGAAGACCCCTGTCCAGTCTGTGGTGCAGGAGGTGGGGCTGATTCAGCCATAACATCCCTAACCCTGGTCATGCAGTTTTAGAGTGAGTACAGAAGTCTGACTGCTTTTTCCTATTTTCAAAAACCCTTTTCCAGAGGGCCTGGAGGGAGTCATGCCCAGAAACATTAACAGATCTTTCAGACCCATTGATAACTCTTCCTATATCCTGTCCCTTGCACAGTTTCTCTGTGATTTATTAAGCCTCCACATCTCTGTTAAAAATACATTCTTTTGCTAATCTCAGTAAACCTTCCTTTTCCATTCACCAACCTAAAAACTGTAAAACACCTATATCCTACAAACCTCTGCTTCCACAAGTCCCACCTTTTTGCGTCAGACCAATGGAAAAACTCTTCACTAAATTTCAAACTTTATCTTTAACTCTCAAAACAAATAAATGTATTTCCCCATTCTGATCACTCTGGGAAAGGCATATTTAATTTTCTTAGGGTCAGTTACACATATTCATGTGTAGAAATAAACTGCTTCAATTACTATTTCTGTAAAGTTGGTTATTTCCACAGAACATAATGAGGATCTGGCAAAGGGACAAAAGAGGGACCAGAGAATGGTGATCTGGCAAAGTGACAAAAGAGGGACCAGAGATCTTTTGAGTGGTTGCTTTGAACCAGGGGCCTGGTACTGTAACAGTGGGCCCTTTGTGCCCTCTCCAGCTCTGAGGCTCTCTTCAGGGGATATTTGGTAAGTTTTCTGGCCCCATACCTCCACAAAATTTTGTAGAAGGTTAGATTTATTTCTAAACTGTTTTTGTTTGTCTCTTTTGTTTGTTTCTTGGTAACCTGACTTTGCTTCTCTCCAAGTGAAAGGTAGCAGTTTGTTCCCCTCCAAGCCAGGGGTAGTGGTTTGTTTCCCTCCAGGTGAAGGGGTAGTGTAGTTAAGGAAACCTAAGATTTGAAAGTGCATTCTAAAGGATCTTTCTCCTCTGCCTTCTTAAAACTGTTTCAATTGACTGTTGTGCATTTGCAGCAGAGAAACCCTCCTGTTCATAGACACTGGAGAAACTGTTTTATTCACAAACAAATGAGAGACTGAACCTCTCAGCTTTGATTATAAAGAGCACATGTTGGTCCCTGTGGATATGCCCTCCAGGCAAGTGGGACCCCTATGGGTAGTGTTTTACTCCCCTATGGGGGGATGATTTCCTCCTCTTAAGGTGAGTACCAGCCCAAAGGGAATTCTAAGCACAATAATTAAAAATAGACCCATCTAGTAAGTGCAAAATAAGAGCTGACCACTCT
Source organism: Tupaia belangeri chinensis (assembly GCF_000334495.1). Lineage (NCBI taxonomy): Eukaryota > Metazoa > Chordata > Mammalia > Scandentia > Tupaiidae > Tupaia > Tupaia belangeri. Next base: position 491,411 of record NW_006203523.1, on the reverse strand, counting down.
AGCATTTTTGGCCCCTTTCTAGGGGGCTAAATGCTTAAAAGGAGCTGAGACACTTAAGATGAGTGATCTTAATATAAAAGTGATATTTAATGGAGAGATGCTCAAAAAAGCAGCACACTGGTCCAAAACATTAAAGTACTTAGATTTTCACAGATGACTTCTCCTTCTAAAAAGGGATAAGCATGGAAAATAAGAACATCTATAGTTCTAAAGGAGCTAAGAGGATGACCTCTTTTTGGTATGCAGCTAGTTTTATGTATTGAAACCGAACACAGATTCCCTAATGTATTTTCTAAGGTTCTTGAAATATAAGGTCCATTTACACTGTAATGGCCCAGAGTAAGGAGTAAGCCTTCATACTTTGGTTATGATAATGACCAACATTGACCATGAATAAGGGCCATTTGATCTCTAAAACTCTCACTTAAAAAAAGATAAAGTTCTTATTTCAATATGTAAAATGTTTTGTAGGATAAAAACTATTAGCTGTGAGCTCAAAGACTCTAGGCTGAATGGCTCCTAAAACCTTACAATTTTTTTGAATTATCTAAGGCCTTACCAATCAAGAATGCCCACAAGATGATCATGTCCTCTTGAACCAATCACTAGACTAATCATGCACTTGGGACTTCTGCCCCTAATTTTTCCCTTAAAAACACGTGTGAGGAACATCTTGGGGAGACCCAGGTCTTTTCAACATGAGCTGCCCGCTCTCCTTGCTTTGCACTTTACAATAAAGCTATACTTTCCTTCATTACATCATGTGCCTATAATTTGGTGTTTTTTGTTTGTTTGTTTTTTGGAGAGTTTTTTGCTATAGGGCGCATACGCTTGCCAAACAGACAGAGGGAGACAGAGAGACAGAAAGCAGGAAATCACCCCCCAGGGGGGATGGTCACACTGCAATCTCTTCTCCATTCTTCTCTCGGGATCTTGGGCATGCATGCACACGCGCCTGGCATGAGTTTAAGCCACCGGGTCTGGGACTCGAACCACAGTCTACTATGTGGGAGTCCAGCAACATAGCCATTATGCTAACTGCTGGTCCCTATAGTTTAGTTTTATAGTGCTTGGGCAAGTGAACCTGATTTGAGTTTGGTAACAGTATGACAACTCTGGTTCCTTGAGTTGCAAGTATTTAGATAAATGGGACAAACTTATAATAGATGATTTTAGTTTTAGAATATTTTCAGGCGGGTGCTTTGATATTGCTAAATCAGTCTTTGTGCACACAAAATTAGAAAATCTGGATCTCATAAAGAAACAGTATTAGATTGCTACTCTAATTGGTATTAAAATTTATTTTAAGAAAATAGTAAATTCGACTCCTTACAAAAAATTAACAAAAATAAATTTGAGAATGTCTTGAGAAAAATAAGAGAAGTTGCTTCTGAAATTAAGGAGGTGGCAGAATGTTGTGGGAAAACAGAAGACCAAAGAATGAAATGTAGCACTCCGGAGAAGTAAGAACAACTCTTTATTTTATGCTAGTGAGTGTGGAGGAGTTAACATTCTGAATCTCTGGCCCCTTGTGGGGCTTAAGCACAGTCTTTCATTGGGCAGTTTGGGGGAGGGGAAGCTCCAGCCCTCTAAGGATATCCTATCAGGAAGAAGCTCAGAGTTTACTTTAGAGAAGAAAAGGTTTGATAAGTGTGGTGTATAGTTTCTCAAGACCTCAGGTTGCTTTTATCATTTCAAAGGGGGGAGACACAGGCTTAGCAGAGGCCTGGGAAGTGTCAGTAATTAAACAGATGACCTTGGGTTCCAGACATCTCTACATCATGAAGAGGAGTGGTCAGGAGAGGCCTGGCACAGCCCTCAGTACACCTGCCCACATTATTTCCCCTCTTGAGTCTCCTCAATTACATTTGAGGAGGATAAATCAACAGATGGATGGTCCAGGATTATGACAAACACCTGGTAATCCAGACACTTTAGACCCATCACAATTCTCACCACCAGGAGGTATGACATTGCTAGCAAAAGCCTTTCCCAGAAGTTCCACTCCTGAGGGGCTACTGCAGCCGGGCCAATAGAAAGAACCACAGCTAGTGCTATGAGAATGGCTAGGAGTAGGAAATTATAGGGGTAAAGTAGAGATGACATCCATCATTGTCCTCAGTCTTCCACCAGGTGTAAAGCATTCAGTCCAAGGAGTGACTGCAGCAGGGCTATAGACTCCTTGTCAGGTCTTGGCCCCCTGGAAAGTCACCTTGGTTGGCTGCTCAGGTTGGCTCTTCACCATCCAGGTCCAAAGGTCCTATGGTTCTGTGGCTCACTTCACTCATGTAGAGTGAATCCATGGGGCTAGCCCTGCAACTTTAACTGCAGTAAGGATAACAAGCACAGCAACATATGGCCCCAACCAAATAGGCTGTAATGAGTCTTTTTTTTTTTTTCAATTTTTAATTCATACAAGATCCCTAGGTTCATGTTTATGTACTCAGTTTCCAAGGAGAATGGGCATTCTTTCTAGGGTGACTTGGGCTATTTTCTTTCTTTCTTTCTTTTTTTTGCTTTTTTTTTTTTTTTTTTCTTTTTTTTTTTTTTTTTTTTTTTTTGGAGAGGGCTTTACGCTATAGGGTGCGTGTGCTCGCCAGACAGACAAAGAAAGACAGAGAGACAGAAAGCGAGAAATCACCCCCCAGGGGGGATGGTCACGCTGCAATCCTTTCTCCTCCATTCTCCTCTCGGGATCTTGGGCATGCATGCACATGTGCCCAGCGTGAGTTTTAAGCCACCGGGTCCAGGACGCGAACCGCAGTCAACTACGTGGGAGTTCAGCGACATAGCCATTATGCTAACTGCTGGTTCCCTTGGGATATTTTCTTTCAAGTCTTTCCCAAGGCCACCAGATCCTGGGTTAAAACTGTCTCACGTAGCTGATAAGTGTCAGCTGTTCAGGTTTGGGCTACTAAAGTGGGTGGCCAGCCAAACAGAATCTCATAAGGGGAATAACCATGCTTTTGAGGTGTACATTGAATTCAGACCAGGGCCAGTGGGGAAGCACCCACTCAGGGGCATTCTGTCTCTTGACAGAGCTTAACCAGGGTGGACTTGAGAGTGCAGTTCATTCATTCAACTCTTCTGGAGCTCTGAGGTCGGTAAGATGTATAAAGCTTCCATTTTATGCTCAAGACTTTCACCACTCCCTGTATGACTTCTGCTACAAAGACAGAGCCATTGTTTGACCCGATCATAAGGGGAAATCCAAACCAGGGTATATCTTCCTTCAAAAGGGCTAGAGTGACTTCTCTGGCCTTTTCAGTTTGAATAGGGAAGGTTTCCATCCAGCCAGCGAAAGTGCAGACCAGGACTAGTAAGTATTTATAGTCCCAGCACAGTTGCACTTCTGAGAAGTTTGCCTCCAGTAACTCCAGGGCAGTCATCCTGGTAGCTTGTATTCCAGCTGGCCATGCCGGCCCCTGGGTAGGATTATTTCTGGCACAGGTCTCACATTGCATGCTCGCAGTCACACACAATGAGGGTAGATGACTCAAAAAGTAGTATCCACCTAACATGTTTTTTAGGTTAGTTTTTCCCCAGGGAGTCAACTCATGATGCTGCTTTACCAATGAATATCCAAGAGACTGAGGTATGTATATTCTTTTATCTGACAGTCTCCATCATCTGTCTTCTTCCAGGGTTGCTCCCTCTGATTTTTCTCAGGAATGTTCTTTAGAGGTATATGGGGGGAGGGGTGGTGGGCTTTTGGGAGATTTGTGAATGGCAACATTTTAGCCACTGCAGTCAGAGTCCATTTGGCTACAGCCTTGGCTGTCTGGTCTGCTAGGCAATTTCCCAAGGTGATTTCTACTCCCTTCTAGTGTCCCCTGCAATGCATGACTACTACTTCTTCTGGCTCCCAGACAACCTCTAGCAATTATCAGATTTCCTCCTTGTTTTTGACTGTTTTTCCCTCGGTGGAGATGTGGACAAAAGTCTGACTAATTTTCCTATTTTTCCAAAATCTTTTCAAAAGGGGACTGGGGAAATCATGCCCACAAACATTAACAGCCCATTTATCTTCTATTAACAGGATTCTTCCTACCTCCTGTCCCTGGCATAGTATCTTTGAAATGTATATTTCAACTTATTATAGTATATTCTTGTGCTTATCTCTTCCCAAGACACAGAACTTTTCTTTTCCTTGAGATGTAGATTAAGCCTTTCTTTAACTAATCTCTTCCCAAGACACAGATCTTCCCTTCCAATCACCAACCTAAGAATTGTGGAACCCACCTATAACTTAGAAGCCCCAGCTTCCACATGTCCTGCCTTTTTGGGCCAGACCAATGGAAAAATCTCTTCACTAAATGTTGTCTGTCAATCTCAAAAACAAATAAAAGGAACCCCTGAACATGATCACTCTGAGAAAAGACATGTATGTCTCTTCTCTGGGCATAGGTCACTCACGTTTGGCTTGGAAATAAACCACATTGAGTATTAATTATTAATTTTTACCGTTGGTTATTTTTCCATCAACAGAGAGGAGTCCCTCTCTTGGTATAATGCCCCATGAGCATGCAGGGTAGCAAATACATAGTGTGAGTCTGTGCAGATGTTTACTCTCTTACTGACTGCTAATCTTAAGGCTTGGATTAATGCCCGAAGTTCAGCATGCTGTGCAGACCATCCTTGGGGAAGTTGCCCCATACTTGATCACTGTGTCTTGGGAGGTAATTGCATAGCCAGCATATCAAGTCCCATCCTCCATGTAGCTGCTACCATCAATAAAGAGAGTGAGATGGAGGGCCTTCAGTGGTATGTCCATAGGTCAGGATGCCCAGAAAAAACCTCATCAAGGGCTTCTTCACAATTGTGTTCAGGAGGCCTCAGCATGGCTGAGAAGAAGCTAGAGGGATTGAGGGTCTGCAGAGTCTGAAGTCTAATTCAGGGATTTCTAATCAATAGACCCTGGTAGTGGGTCATCCTAGAGCTGGCAAGCCATTTATATTTACTCGTGTTCATCAGTGTGGTCACTGAATGGGGGACCCAGGCATTAATAACTTGTCCCAATCTTCCTATTTAATTAATTCAACAGTGGCAATGAGAGCTCGTAGGCAAGGGGGCCATTTGGATGCTTCTGGGTTCAGTCTTTTAGATAGGCAATAGGCCTCTCCCAAGGCCCAATGGACTGAGTCACAACTCCTAGTGCTGTCTGGCTTTTTTTCACATACAAATAGATTGAATTCCTGAGTGAAGTCTGGAAGTCCTAAAACCAGGGCTTTCCCAAGGCTCAACTTAAGATCCTGGAAAGCCTGCTCTTGGTGGAGTCCCCATTCAAAGGTGGCTCCCTCTGGGTCTTGTAATAGCTCATACAGTGGCTTAGCCTTTTCAGCAAAACCCAGGATCCAAATTCTACAGAATCCCATGGCTCCCAAGAATTCACATAGTTGCTTCTGGGTTGTGGACTGAGGCAAACCCCATACTACTTGCTTTCATTTGTGCCCAAGCACACAATGTCTTTAGTCAAAATGAATCCCAAAAATCGCACTTGAGTGAGGCAGATTTGGGCCTTATTTTTTAAGACTTTGTACCCAGTCTGGAACAGGAGCTGGAGCAGCTCTCGGTTCCCCCTCCACCCTGACTGCAGGGAAGTCTTTAACAAGTGAAGAGAGTGCCTCATCATCTACACTGGGTGCCTCAGGCATGAACATTCATCATTCCTCCTCTTGAAGCATTGCTGCAGTTAGGATTTTTGTGGGGTTGATGAGTCAAAGCTCATTTGCGCTCTAAGTTTAGTTAGTAGGTCCCCTCCAGCAATGGGGCCAGGCAGTTGGGTGGGTAGAAGAACTCATGAGTAACCAAGTGTCCCCCTAACTGGCAGCTTCTTGCCTGCAAGAAGGACTGGGTTAGGGTGTTTACAATGGCTTCTATGATAGTAATTTTTCAGCCTGATGAGGGATCCAGGGGCTGAGTTACTACAGAGTATGGTGTTTCCAATTAAGCAATTCAGTTGTGGTAAAGAGCTGGTACTATAAAGTTGCTCTGTCTTCTGTAATAGCCCCATCTGTGCCTATCTGGGGGTGGGAGGGTGCTTTGGGTTTCTTCAAGGGCATCTGGAGAGTAAAGTTGCCCAGGGCTGCAGTGGCTCACTGGGTGACAGCGGGTTATCTCTCCTCTGAGAGGGCAGGGCTGCCACTGGTCCCTAGGGCTACTCTAACTGCTACTCTTCTGTCTCCAGTGAGACAGATGTGGGTGGAGTTTCAATCATTGGTTCGACTGGGACAAGGGTATATGTGAGTGGAGCTGCTAATGGCTCCTTTTTGAGTGGGCCTTGCAAAATACGGGCCCAAGCTGTGTGGGCTTCTTTTGGCCAGAAGCAGGTGAGTGCAGCATGACATGGGCAGCCAGAACAGTACATTGATTTTTCCATCTGATGCAAATCCATGCTCAAGGCAGAAGGACTTGGGTGACTTGCAGCCAGGAGTCAGCCCAAGGGAACTAGTCAGGGTGATCTGGGGTGTCAGCAACAGTATTACACATGGCCCATACTGTGGGAAGATGTAGAGTTCCTTCCAGTGGACAACCCACCTTAAAAGAGGGACATTGAACTTCACACGGAGCTCCTCTCAGGTTTCAATTTAACTCCATAATTACCAGAGAACTTGGGTGACTTGCAGCCAGGAGTCAGCCCAAGGGAACTAGTCAGGGTGATCTGGGGTGTCAGCAACAGTATTACACATGGCCCATACTGTGGGAAGATGTAGAGTTCCTTCCAGTGGACAACCCACCTTAAAAGAGGGACATTGAACTTCACACGGAGCTCCTCTCAGGTTTCAATTTAACTCCATAATTACCAGAGAAATCCTTTTTTTTTTTTTTTTTGGAGAGGTTTTTGCTGCAGGGTGCTTGCGCTCACCAGAAAGACAGAAAGCGAGAAATCACACCCCAGGGCAAATGGCCATGCCACAATCCCTTCTCCTCCATTCTTTTCAGGATCTTGGGCACACACGCACATGCACCCGGCATAAGTTTAAGCCACCAGGTTTGGGACTTGATCCACGGTTGACTATACAGGAGTTCAGCGACAAAGCCATGACACTAACTGCTGGTCCCACCAGAGAAATCCTTTTTAAAGTTGGTCAGCATACAATCCAGCACAGTGGACTTGGAAGATTTGGATTGAGGTTTTCCCATTGTATCCTGAGTTTCTCTGACTCAACCAGTTATTAAACATCTACACTTCCCAAAGGGCATGGAAGATCACTGGTTAGGGGAAGTGCTCAATTAACAGACTTTGGAAGAAGAAGAACAACAAAAAAAACCCCAAAACTAAAAAACAAAAACAAGAAGGGACCAGCGATTAGCGTAATGACTATGTTGCTGAACTCCCATGTAGCTGACCATGGTTCGAGTCTCAGACCTGGTGGCTTAAACTCATGCTGGGTGTGTGTGCAGGTGTGCCCAAGATCCCAAGAGGAGAATGGAGGAGAAGGGATTGTGGCGTGACTATCCACCCTGGGGGGTGATTTCTTGCTTTCTATCTCTCTGTCTCTCTCTGTCTTTCTGGCAAGTGCACATGCCTTATAGCAAAAACCTCTCCAAAAATAAAACAAAACAATAAAACAGACTTTGGAGGGTCAATGGCTCCTGGGAGCAGGTCTTACTCATGAGGTTTGGAAGTCACAAGGTGTTCTCCCAGGGAGGCTGTTTAAAAGGCCAAGCAGTGTATGAAATAAATTTGTTGAACTATTTGGGGAACCTTGACTAAGGGCTGCAATCAGGAAAATCACAGCAATTTCTCTCTGGAGTCCCTCTTCTTGGCCCTCCAAGGGCTGATATTCTAGTGCTAAAGGGGGGTATTCCTTTAGCATATGACATGATGACAAGTAGAGTGGAGAAGGAAAAGGAAACTGATGTCTGTCAAACTAATCAATGAGAGAAGGTGGTCTAGGTAGAGATCAATGCCTGCCCTCTCCTTTTCCAGGCAAAATTGGCAGGTTTTGCTCCACAGGGGAAGCATTTGTAGGAGAGTCAAGATAGACTCCAGGAGGATGTCTTTCATTACAATTGAGAGGAACTCATGTCCCAGTTTCCAGTGACAAAGCTTGTGACCTGGTATCTACTCTCCCTATCCACCTTTATAGGGAAACCCTTCCCAACTGCCCCTGTATCCACCCTCCCATGAGTGGTGTTAGAAAACAAAGGATGGGTGTCCTCTCTGAAGTGGAGACCATTCAGGTATCTGTCTGGCCATGTCGCTTGTGGGCTTTGTGTATTTCCCTGGCAATATGCAATTGGTTATGAAACCTATTTTGGATTACATATGTAGAGAGGGAAGGGGGTCCTCAGAGTGTAATATTGCCATTTAGCCTTCATGGAAATGCAGTATAGACCCACTCATATCCCATGGTGCAATGCATGGTGGGACCACAAACACATTCATTTGTCACACTTACATTCACTCAGAGGTTATGCATTCCCTCCCCATACCAACCAAAGACAAATGAGCCCTGATTGCCAGTCCTACAACTGAAGCAGAATGTACAGGTCTCCTCTTCCACTCTTACTGAGTGGGACTAACTGATGGACTCTCTATCAAATAACAAATTGCCAAAATTGGCCACAAACCAAGCAAAGACAGATGAGTCCTTACTACTGGTCCTACGACCAAAGGAGAGTGTCCAGGTCTCCTCTTCCACTCTTACTGAGTGGGACTAACTGTTGGACTCTACAACAAACACCAAATTACCAAAATTGACCACAGATCAACCAAAGACAGATGAGTACTGACTATCAGTCACTGAAGGAGAGTGTAGGGGTCTCCATGTTCAACTCTTACTAAGTGAGACTGATGGACTACAGATCCCTGGGGCTTACCAAATTACCAGAGTTGACCACAGGTGATACATCCAGGTCCAGAGCAAGAGTTGGTCCTTCTCTCCAACTGGAGTCTGAATGCTTGACCTCAAGGTGGGTACCTCGGCTGAGGGATCCCATCGAATGAGTGAGGGCATGCCTATCTCTCCACACACATAGTGCTCATCCTGGGGGAAAGTGCCCTGGGATTGGTGACTCAAAGAGCCAGTCTGATTTTTACTTCCTGGCCAATGCACCAAATGTTTTTGTAAAACAGATGGCTGAGGGACAAAATGCAGCACTCCAGAGAAATAAGAACAACTCTTTATTTTTGCTAGTGGGTGCAGAGGAGTTAACACTGAATCTCCAGCCCCCTGTGGAGGTCAAGCACAGTCTTTTATTGGTGAGTTTGGGGGAAGGGGGAGCTCCAGTGGACTAAGGGTATTCTGTCAGGAAGAAGAAGCTCAAAGTTTAGAGAATAAAGAGTTAGATAAGAGGGGTGTCTGGCTTCTCAAGGCCTCAGGCCTCAGGCTGCTTTTATCATTTCAAAGGAGGGAGAGACTGAGGCTTAGAAGAAGCCTGGAAAGTGTCAGTAATTAAACAGATGGCCTTGGGTTATTGTGAGTTCTGGGCATCTCCACACCATGAAGAGGAGTGGTCAGGAGAGGCTTGGCACAGGCCTCAGTACAGTTGTCCACATCAAAAAGATTTCTCTTTTCCTATTCCCCCCTCTCTCTTTTTTTATAAAACCAGGGCAATTTAATATTTTTATACAATGTAATAAATAATCTTTTGATGACTGCAGACATGAAAGACTGGCTCTATTCATAAACATCAGTCAAGTCGGTTTTCCAGGTTGGTGTATCATCTTCAAAAATTACAAGGAGTTACTTATATGTAACTGCTATCAAACCAGCAAGACAGAATTTATGCATATAATATTTTCAGGATTTTGGGTTACTTGGGCATATTTCCCTCATATAACCTTGTCTCCTTGTGTCACAAGTCCCAACTCACTCAAATTCACCACAATGACAGTACCTTTGGTGATAACACCCAAAGTTGTATATAGTGGGAATGAGGGATTCTTACAGCAAGTATTGGCAAGCAAAAGGTGGATTTCAGTTGAAGATGTGTTATGTGGGCCTTTTTGAAATGTAAACCCATTGCCCTAATGAATCTTTCATATCTAGATGGTTTTCTAGTAAAGCCATCTCCAACAAAGCAAACTTTTGTAACCATCCTCTTCTGTGCCTTTCTTTTCTTAAGAGGTTTTAGCTATAGGGCACATGTGATCACCAGAAAGACAAAGACAGAGAGACAGAAAGTGAGAAATCACCCCCAGGGGGAATGGCCATACTGCGGTCCTCTATTCTCCTCTCAGGATCTTGGGGACACATGCACATGTGCCTGGCATGAGTTTAAGCCACCAGGTTCAGGACTCAAACGGTGGTTGGCTACATGGGAGTACAGTGACATAGCCATTAAACCAACGGCTGGTCCTTATGCCTTCTTTCTCTTTCCTGTTTGAATAACTTTTAATACTTCTGTTTCTCTTTGGGCTAAAACATTAGGTAGAGGTAATTCCCATTTTCATGCTTTCTCTTTCCTTTTTTGTTTAATCATATAGGAAAGTACTTTAGCTCAGGACTGTCCTTCACTGTCCAACAGATAACCAGGTACTGCTCCTTGTGGAGTCTTTTCATCATTCTTTTGTTTGGTGTTCCTCTTTTCATGCATCTTGATAGTCTTTTTCATTTATGTTTTCTCAGCATGGCACTGTTTATGATAGAGCTTAAACTTCAGACCAACCATCTTTTTTGCCTTCTTTGAACATTCATGAGCCTCTTGACTTTCCTTCTTTATGTTTTTCTCATGGTAATCCAAATGGTATCCACAGTGTTTATGATATAATTCAATATATTCATTTTGTGGTATGGTGATGGCTGCAGAGTCTGCTGGAGCAGCCTCCCCGACACAAAGAAGTTGTCAAA
>NW_006203523.1:474530-480564 GCF_000334495.1 Tupaia belangeri chinensis | reverse complement strand
AGTGTGCCCCTGCCATAGTCCAGAATGGGAAATCTCTATTCCCTCTTAAAAAAGAGATCAGAAATAAACTTGGGAAAGATATATATTGGCAGATAAGTCAGCATTAGAGTTATTGTTAACAGATTCAAATCTGATTCACTCTCCAGGACATTAGGCCAAAGCATAAGCACATGAAATGAGGAAAGAAATCATAGTCTTCTTGCAAAGTACATGGCCAAAGAGAGCAGACTCTTCATGCTGAAAGGAACTGGTCTGCTAGCGTTTTTTTTTTTTTTTTTCCTTTCATTTTGTATTATGTTTAAGGGCAAAAGTATCAACTACATCATCAATTCACCTGGTGGGTCTCTTTGATTTTCAAGGTCTTAGATAACAAAGATTTTCTATGTTAGAAGGAAACAATCATCAGTTTTCTGGCACCAATAAGCCTGGGATTTTTTTTTTTCCCTCACAGCCAACAATTTCTATCTTGCAAAACATCTTAAATTTGTGTTAGTTAAAAGTCTTATTCCTTTAAGTGGGGGTATAGTCTTCTCTCAGACTTTGTCTCTTGATTACCATAACCAAAGCCTAAAGTTTCTTTTTACTGTGCACCATTACAATGTAAATGAATGTTGATTCCAAGCCCTTTAGAAAAGATATTTTTAATTTAATTGTTAGCCCTTATTAATTTTCAAGTTGGAGTGTTCTTATTTTCTTTAAACAAAAAGAGAAACTGAGGGTCCATCCTGTTAGGGGACCACTGCTTGATTTCATTTGAGATCCTATGACAAACTTGTGTCCTTTCTGGTCAAATTTGGAAACTTTTCCTTTTTTTCATTGTGCTGCATTCTTTTTATGTTTTAAAGATTTTATTGTTTAATTTTATTTTTGCTTATTTATTTTTAATTCGAACAGAGGGGAATAGAGTGAGAGAGAAAGAGAGAGAGAGAGAGAAAATGAAAAACAAGCCACCAGGTCGGGGAGTTGAACCATGGTCGGCCATGTGGGAGTCCAGCACCCTTAATCACCACACAACCTGCCAGCCCCTTCTCTGCCTACTTTGTTTATTTTTCCTTCTTTCCTTACTTTTTGCTCATTTGTAGTTTTAAGATAAGAATAATCCAGCTAAGTTATGATGCAGGAAGTTAGGTTGCATGGGCCCAATACCCAGTGCAGGAACAGCAGTGATCTTGATTCCTTTGTCTCATCCTCATGAGAACATAGAGACATGGGCACAGAGAAGGAATAATGAAATGGAGAGTTTGTTAAGAGAGGGAAGAAAGGGACCAGCAGTTAGCATAATGGCTATGTTGCTGGACTCCCATGTAGTCGACCATGGTTTGAGTCCCGGACCTGGTGGTCTAAACTCATGCCGTGTGCGTGTATGTGCATGCCCAAGGTCCCAAGAGGAGAATGGAGGAGAAGGGATTGTGGCGTGGCCATCTCCCCTGGGGGGTGATTTCTTGCTTTCTATCTCTTTCTTGTCTTTCTGGTGAGTGCACGTGCCCTATAGCAAAAACCTCTAAAAAAATAAATTAAAAAAAGAGAGAGAAGAAAAAATGAGAACTTCCAGGCAAGGAGTGGGTCCTACAAAATATATTGCCAATGAAAAGCTGAGATAAAGGGATTTTTATCTGTGTCAGAGGGGCTTTGTTTGTGTTTCTTGTTTTCATTTAGGCTTGTTCAGACTCAGAGAAACTGACTTTATGTGAGAAGAGAAGTGACTTGCAGGACTGGCTATCATAATGAGGAGAAATCTCAGCTCATTGACAAGTTCAGTGCTGTACAAAGGAGCTTGTACAGAGTGAGTTTTCTACAATGAGTGCTGTTATCACTACATTCAGATGAACGAGAAATAAGAGGACATCCAGACATAGCTAAATTATAGGAGTCTTAATTAGGTAGCTACTGGGAGAGAACTAGTATCTCTCAAAGACCTCTCAGCCCCTAGCAGAGAGAAAGTGGGTGCTTATAAAAGCAAAAATCACATTCTTTTCTGGGATGATGTGGCAAATACAATGAAAGTGAAGAAGGGGTGGGAAAAAGGGGAGGGGTATTCTTGCAAAAGAAGTTATAGAAGCCAGATTTAGCAGGTTAATAATTTTATGGGCATTTTTCAGTCTTTGCCTAAACAAGATGGAACTTAATTGGCCTCCATTGCTCAGAGCTAAGGGTTTGTGACTACCTATCTAAAGAACATCTTAAGGTGGGGCAGATTCAAATCACTTAGCAGAAACAGTGGATTCTTAGTTACTTTAAGGCAGGAGGAAGAAGTAGGTATCTAATATAGAGAGGAGAAGCATGAAATACACAAAATACAAAATGGAAGTACTCCTGTTTCACTATGGGATGCGGGAGTTGAGCTACAGGGTGTAAAATGCTAGGTTTTTTAGGTTCAGATCTCTAAGATACCTGTCCTGAGATGCAGAATGAAAAACCACAAACATATGTAAAGTAGAAAAAGATAACTTTAATAGAAAAGTAAAGATTTCTAATAGGGAGGAAATACATCCCAAAACCTGGAAAGCATGTGGGTGGGCAGCTGCCAGAGAAGGTCAACTGCCTTGGGCATGAGGTTTGGTGTTAACGTTTATCCTGGAGGTTAGTAAATAATTAGTAAATAATATTTAGCACGAGAAGGTCAGTCATAGTATTTGGCTACTTTATTTTCACTTCCTGATCTTTTTTCTGCACTTGCATATATCTTATATGAGGAATTTAACTACCTTATCATACACGCTCAGGGTGGTTTTTGAAGGAATTAGCAATTCGTATCTGGACACACTGCCTGGATGTTGACATCATGTCCCATCCCAGTGGTAAATTTGTGTATATCTGGAATAGCAGAAGGAGATAACCACCTTCCTGGTGCCAAGAACCAGGTGGAAAGTGTAGGAGGAAGTTATCTTCAAAAAGGGTCTGGTTACACTTCCTGATAGACTCCAGTGGATAAAGCAAGCTGTAAAACAGCTCTGGTTTTAAGAAACTCTGTGAGAAAGCAATCAAAGCTAATACTTGATTTTTAGTGAGAATAGTAAATGACCCTTCTCAAAAGTTTAATCAGAGTGACTCCATTTTGTAAGTTGGCTCTAAGTATATGCATGTCTAAAAAAATAAATTAAAAAAAGAGAGAGAAGAAAAAATGAGAACTTCCAGGCAAGGAGTGGGTCCTACAAAATATATTGCCAATGAAAAGCTGAGATAAAGGGATTTTTATCTGTGTCAGAGGGGCTTTGTTTGTGTTTCTTGTTTTCATTTAGGCTTGTTCAGACTCAGAGAAGCTGACTTTATGTGAGAAGAGAAGTGACTTGCAGGACTGGCTATCATAATGAGGAGAAATCTCAGCTCATTGACAAGTTCAGTGCTGTACAAAGGAGCTTGTACAGAGTGAGTTTTCTACAATGAGTGCTGTTATCACTACATTCAGATGAACGAGAAATAAGAGGACATCCAGACATAGCTAAATTATAGGAGTCTTAATTAGGTAGCTACTGGGAGAGAACTAGTATCTCTCAAAGACCTCTCAGCCCCTAGCAGAGAGAAAGTGGGTGCTTATAAAAGCAAAAATCACATTCTTTTCTGGGATGATGTGGCAAATACAATGAAAGTGAAGAAGGGGTGGGAAAAAGGGGAGGGGTATTCTTGCAAAAGAAGTTATAGAAGCCAGATTTAGCAGGTTAATAATTTTATGGGCATTTTTCAGTCTTTGCCTAAACAAGATGGAACTTAATTGGCCTCCATTGCTCAGAGCTAAGGGTTTGTGACTACCTATCTAAAGAACATCTTAAGGTGGGGCAGATTCAAATCACTTAGCAGAAACAGTGGATTCTTAGTTACTTTAAGGCAGGAGGAAGAAGTAGGTATCTAATATAGAGAGGAGAAGCATGAAATACACAAAATACAAAATGGAAGTACTCCTGTTTCACTATGGGATGCGGGAGTTGAGCTACAGGGTGTAAAATGCTAGGTTTTTTAGGTTCAGATCTCTAAGATACCTGTCCTGAGATGCAGAATGAAAAACCACAAACATATGTAAAGTAGAAAAAGATAACTTTAATAGAAAAGTAAAGATTTCTAATAGGGAGGAAATACATCCCAAAACCTGGAAAGCATGTGGGTGGGCAGCTGCCAGAGAAGGTCAACTGCCTTGGGCATGAGGTTTGGTGTTAACGTTTATCCTGGAGGTTAGTAAATAATTAGTAAATAATATTTAGCACGAGAAGGTCAGTCATAGTATTTGGCTACTTTATTTTCACTTCCTGATCTTTTTTCTGCACTTGCATATATCTTATATGAGGAATTTAACTACCTTATCATACACGCTCAGGGTGGTTTTTGAAGGAATTAGCAATTCGTATCTGGACACACTGCCTGGATGTTGACATCATGTCCCATCCCAGTGGTAAATTTGTGTATATCTGGAATAGCAGAAGGAGATAACCACCTTCCTGGTGCCAAGAACCAGGTGGAAAGTGTAGGAGGAAGTTATCTTCAAAAAGGGTCTGGTTACACTTCCTGATAGACTCCAGTGGATAAAGCAAGCTGTAAAACAGCTCTGGTTTTAAGAAACTCTGTGAGAAAGCAATCAAAGCTAATACTTGATTTTTAGTGAGAATAGTAAATGACCCTTCTCAAAAGTTTAATCAGAGTGACTCCATTTTGTAAGTTGGCTCTAAGTATATGCATGTGTCTGTTTCCTATCATAATAATCCTTCCTTGGGGATCCCTGCCCTATTTACCTACTCACTGTGTCAAATTCCTGTCTCAATAAGAGTATTCAAGGCTGCTTGGAGATTTCTTTCTTTTTTTTTCTTTCCTTATTCAAAATCACCCAGTTCTAAGTAAAGACTTTAGAGTTAACCCTCAACTCATTTGAGATAAAAAGGAAAAAGTGGTTAAAGTTTTGGATAAGTAAAATTGATATGGAATTGTAAGAGGGTACTTTAAGAGGTTCATAAAGATATAAAATTAAAGGGTAAGTTCATTTTGATATAGGGATACTTGTATAACTCTCTCATATATTCTAGGGTGTTGTACACATGTTTATGTATAGTGTATGTTATGTTTGTATGGTAAAGTCCTTAAATTCTATTAACTTTGGTTTATAAATAAGAGCCTTCATAAAATTTAATCCAAATGCTTTCAAGCTGATGCGAGTTAAGTGAGTTGGCCAGCTACAGACTTATGGATAGAGTGAAATTGAAGATATCTTCAAAATTGTCAACTAGGTTTTATCAATCAAATGACAAAATTGCTTTAGTATTATTGATTTAGTAAAAATATATTTTCAGAATTATCAGCAACTCTGAGGTACATATAGGTATAGGTAAATATCTAATATCCATATGTTATACATATTAAGAATATTATAAAAAAGTTAATAGAGAAATGAATAACTGACTTTTTGGTATCTTCTGGTATTCATAGATAGCCCAGGCATATAGTTCTAAAGATGAATCAGGTGTTTATAAGCATGATGTTATAAAATTATCAGGTAATGCAAAATCTTAAAAAATTATGCTGTATTAAATTAATATTCATAAAATGTCTTCTTTAAGATAAAGTACTTTGACTAACATAAAGTATAAAGTTTTCTATTCAGCTTATTGAGACAAAAAATTTGGTCAATAGGATTATTTTCTTCTATCTTTACAAAAATTGTTGAGACCAGCAGTTAGCATAATGGCTATGTCACTGGACTCCCATGTAGTCAACCATGGTTCAAGTCTTGGACCTGGTGGCTTAAATTCATGCCGGGCACATGTGCATGGCATGTCCAAGATCCCAAGGAGAATGGAGGAGAAAGGATTGCGGTATGGCCATCCCCCCTGGGAGGTGATTTTCTCGCTTTCTGTCTCTCTGTCTCTCTCTGTCTTTCTGGCGAGCGCACATGCCCTGTTGAAAAACCTCACCAAGAAAAGAAAAAAAAGAAAAATTGTTTAAAACTGGGGATCAGTAGTTAGCAT
Source organism: Tupaia belangeri chinensis (assembly GCF_000334495.1). NCBI lineage: Eukaryota > Metazoa > Chordata > Mammalia > Scandentia > Tupaiidae > Tupaia > Tupaia belangeri. The sequence goes on along the minus strand of NW_006203523.1, from coordinate 474,619 downwards.
AATGGCTATGTTGCTGAACTCCAATGTATTCGACCGCGGTTTGAATCCTGAACCGGTGGCTTAAACTCACGCCCGGTTTGTGTGCACGT
>NW_006203523.1:450461-474495 GCF_000334495.1 Tupaia belangeri chinensis | reverse complement strand
CATCCCCCCTGGGGGGTGATTTCTCACTTTCTGTCTCTCTGTCTCTCTCTGTCTTTCTGGTGAGTGCACACACCCAACCCCTCCCCCCCCAAAAAAGAAAGAAAAATTGTTTAAAAAATAAATAGTTTTTTAAAAATAAGCCTTGATATAACAAGTCAAATGGCTTATAAAAATTAAGGTTACTAAAGAGTAAAAAAAATTAAGGTGAATATATGTAATTTCACATACAAAGTTACAAAACAAATTAAGATGTGTTTTGGTAAAAATCCATAAGCAAGGCATAAAAATGTATTCTTTTAAGATAATTATTCATTTTGGGGGGAATCTAAATCAAAGATTATTTAAGGTTGTTTCCAAATACAATTATTATGTATATGTGTGTGTGTGTGTGTATGTGTGTGTGTGTGTGTATACATATATAAATATGTATACTGATTTCTTTTGGTATCTATTTATCTATATCTACATCTATCTATCTATCTATATATATACACACTGACTTTTTGTCTATCTATCTACATATAGTGTATTAGTATATATATACACATATATATGTATATGCATATTTTATATACAGAGTATATATACACATACATATGTGTGTATACATACACACACATATATATACATATATATACACACATATTTCACTATGTAAAATGACTAGGAGGGATTTAAAGCCAAAAAGTCTTTCAACCCATCCTACCTAGTAGACTTGTTGTCTTCATATGGGAGGGCTAAAGGTATAGGGTCACACATATTACTGACACTTTGATTCAATTACATGCCATTGTGACCTTATGGTCCCATCTGTGGGCATAGGCTGTAAGAGTTCTGTGGTCTTATTCAACAATAATGGAAGGTTTTGGCCAGAAGTTCTTATAACCATTTCCTATTTTTTTCTGAGGAGAAGTTCCATAAAGACCATTCAGAAGTTGATCTAACACAAGGTAGAAAATAGTAAATAAGAAAATTTTTGTATAGAAAATTTATGGTAGAGTATTTGTGCTAAAGTAAAATGACTTAAAAAAATGATTATGAGCAGAAAAAGGGACAGGCTAGGTCTAGGACATGTTCCACGTCTAAGACATTTTCCAGTTGGGCCCCTGGAAAATCTTGAAGGATGCATCTCACTTTCTTTTTTTTTGGAGAGGTTTTTGCTATAGGGTGCATGCGCTTGCTAGAAAGACAGAGAGAGAGAGAGAGAGAGACAGACAGACAGACAGAAAGTGAGAAATCACCCCAGAGGGGATGGCCATGCTGCAATCCCTTCTCCTCCATTCTCCTCTAGGGATCTTGGGCATGCATGCTCATGCGCCCGATATGAGTTTAAGCCACTGGGTCCAGGCCTCAAAATGCGTATGACTACATGATAGTCCATCAACGTAGCCATTAGGCCATCTGCTGGTCCTGCATCTCATTTTTATAAAAGCTTATCTGATATATCAATTTATATGAGGATCATTGTCTACTGATTTACTAAGTGTTTTTCAATGTTATTTACATATACTTGATATTGGGATAAATATATTCAAATAATAAGTTTTATAAGTTTAATGATCTTGATATGACACTGTCAGTCATTAATTTATCTTAAAATGCTGTGTATAAAAAATAGCTAGATTGTTTTGTCATTTACCTCATTATTGTAATAAACTACTATCAAGTCATATTAGGTATTTTTCATTTGGCCATTCACAGTTCTAAAAGTTGCTTCCCTCTTCACTGAACTTTGAGGCCTGACTCTTATCTGTACCCAGAAATTATTGGATTTTGAGTCAAACATGTCCTTCCCCCAGGACTCCGTTGCCTATAATGATGGATGACTGATGGGCTATTCCTAGGAATGAGCCTTTCTAGTACTGTGGGACTTCTCATTAACAAATGGACTGCTTCTAGGAATGATCTGTCTATAATACAGGAAGTCAAAACCTCCCTTGAAAGTATGAAAAGTAGACTAGATCATACCGAAAATTGAATATTAGATGTAGAAGATAGAATTACTGGCCTAGAATAATACACCACAAAGACTTAGAAAATTGCCCAAAAAAGGGAATGCTATACCAGAAATAGTAGATACCATCAAACATCCAAACATTTGGATAATTGGTATCCCAAAAGGAGAAGCGATCCATAAGGGTATTGACAATCTATTCCATGAAATCCTGGAAGAAAACTTTCCAAATATTGAGAGGCATTCAAAGATCCAGTCGTAAGAAATACAAAGGACCCCCAATATAATCAACCCAAGAAGATCTTATCCAAGACATATTATTGCCACATTGAGCAAAACCACAGACAAAGACAAGATACTTTGGTAATAGAGAAATGGCAAGTTACCTACAAAGGATATCCCATCAGGCTGACAGCAGATCTCTCATCGGATGCAACACGAGTGAGGAAAGAATGAAAACATATATTCAAAGTGTTAAGGAAAAAGCAATTGCAACCAAGGATACTATACCTGGCAAGATTATCCTTCATATGAGAAGAAAAGACAAGAATTTACCAACGCCAGACCAGATCTCCAAGAAGTTCTCAAGGGAGTGCTATACCAGGAAAATTAAATACAGACACACAGAAATAAGAGTTCAAAAACTAAGAAAATGTCCCAACTTAATCATGGGGATAAGTCTGGAGTTGAATATTATATCCCAAAATTTAATTGGGAAAATTGAACTACAACAGAAGATAAAGTACATGAGAATGAGCTGTTGAAATAGAATTTTATGACTTTTGACAAAAACTTTGCCTGTTTTCTTCTAGGCTTTGTTTTCCGGTTTTAGGGATTGTTGTCTTGACCTGCCGATAGGTTCATATACCTCCCATTTGAACAGAATCCCAAGCTGTTTCCTGGCTTTACGTTTTAAGCATATTTCCTTAACATTTCTTTGACTTATTAAAGCTAAATCTGCTTTTCTTGAAATTAAAAAAATATAGTAAAAATGCACAATTAATGACTGTAGTAAACTATATAACATCAGCCAGATGCTACCTTATAATATATTCATTCTACTCAGAGTTTCATGTCTAGAGTCAGACATGTATTCATAGATATGTATATATCAGCAGAGCTTGCTATTGAAAGTAAATAATTTAAAAAATTTTTTGAATCAATTAAATGTGGGGAAAAAAGGGAATGGAAAACAACTGTGGACACCCATGATAGTGTGGGAGGAGGGTGGGAAATGGCAGAGGGTGAGAAATGGAAAATATAGGTTCATGTACCTACTATTTGAACAGAATCCTAACCTGTTTCCTGGATTTAAGTTTTAAGTAAAGTTCCTTAGCATTTCTTTGATATTTTGATATTTTTTTTCTTTTGGAGAGGTTTTCACTATAGGGCGCGTGTGCTCGCCAGACAGACAGAGACATAGAGACAGAAAGCGAGAAATCACCCCCCAGGGGGGATGGTCACGCCGCAATCCCTTCTCCTCCATTCTCCTCTCGGGATCTTGGGCACGCATGCAGACACGCCCGGTGTGAGTTTTAAGCCACCGGGTCCGGAATGCGAACCGTGGTTGACTACGTGGGAGTCCAGCGACATAGCCATTACGCTAACTGCTAGTTCCCAAGCATTTCTTTGATTTTTTAAAGTTAGAACTGCTTCTCTTGAAATTGCCAGCTGAACTTGCTATTGAAAGTAGTTAGATTATTTAAGAAACTGCCTGATCAATAAAACGTGGTGGGGAAAAGGAATGGGATACAACTGTAGACATCAGAGATAGTGTGCGAAGAGGGTGGGAAAGGGCAGAGGATCAGAAATAGGGGTTTATATATATAGTAGGGGTATATATATATATAAACCCCTGTAAAACTAAATATATATATGAAATATATGTGTAAATATATATATATATATATATATGAAACTAGAAATGGAAAATTATTGATGATAACATATATGATTAAGCCACTATACAGCATATTCTGGATGGGAAATCACATTTTTATACTTTGACAATGCTCAGTGAATGAATGTAAATTAATTAATTAAAAACAAAAAATATTTTTAAAAAAGAATTTAAAAAAGTAATGTAAAAAAAAAAGAAAGAAATACAGGCTTTTATGCAGCAATTCCCCATCTGAAGACCCTTGTCTGGTCTGTGGTGCCAGAAATGGGACTGATTTCACCATGTGCCACACATAGCACCATACATGATTTTTGTTATTACCTTAAATTTTCACTTTGCTACTCAGTCTTCACCCACTCTGGGACTAGAGAGGTCTAGGTATATAAAAGCTGAACATCTGAACACTATGAGATTCTGGATGAATCTTCTTCCCTCACTGAACTCACCAGAAAAAAAGAGAGAAACTCCTCTTTGTAAATCCAAACCAAAGTCTCCCACTGTGGATACTACATTGCCACTCATGATGGCAGTTTCCTTCTAGAAGGAAACTGGCACAGAGCTAATTCACAACCAAGGGAAACATACAGGTGCAAGCTATAGATACCTACTCCAAAATGTTATCAAGAAGTGAGTACATTACCAAATGACTAAAAATCACAAAAGAGCCTCAACTATGAGAACACCAGGAACTATTTTCCCTGCAAGGGAACACAATAACTTATCTCCAACCATGGAGAAATAAAAACAGAAAATCACCAAAATCTTAGAAAAATAATTCAGAATATTTATTGTAGCTAAACTTAATAAGATGTAAGAGAGAACAGACAACCAACTCCAGGAGGTGAAAAGATCATACTGTTACTTTGAAGAGAGAGCCACCATAAAAAAGGAATCAAACTAGAGATGAAGACAGTAATACAAGAAATCAAAAAGTCCCTCAGAGGTATTAACAACAGTTTATACGATGCAGAAGATAGAATCTTGATCTAGAAGACAAAACCTCTGACTTAGACAAAGCCACAAAAGAAAGAAAGAAAAAATAATAACCCCCCAAAATGAAGACAACATTTGGAAAATACTAGATACCATTAAATGCCCAAATATTTGAATAATTGGTATTACAGAAAGTGATGAATCTGATAAGGACATATAAAATCTTTTCCATTAAATACTTGCAGAAGATTTCCCAAACTTAAAGAAACATTCAGATATTCAGACACAAGAACTACAAAGAATGCTAAATAGAATCAACACAAGAAAATCTTCCCCCTGGCACATTATTGCAAAATTGGTAAAAATCAAAGATGAGCTTCCAAAAATGGCTCTAGAGAAGAATAAAGTTATTTATAACAGTTGTCCTATTAGGCTAACATCAGACCTATCTACTGAAACAATGCAAGCAAAGAAGGAATAGGCAAACATTCAAAACTCTAAAAACAAGATAACTTCAACAAAGAATACTCTATCCAGCAGGATTACCCTTCAGGTGAGAAGAAAAAAATAAAATCATTCTCTAACAAAACATAAAAGAACTTACCAATAGTAGGCCAGTTCTTCAAGAAGTACTAAACACGAGGCTGGCAGGTGGCATGGTGGTTATGGGTGCTGGACTCCCACATGGCTGACTGCAGTTTGGGTCCTGGACCTGGCAGCTTGCTTTCTCAGTTTTCCTCTCTCTTTTGTTCTTACTCTGTTCCTCTCTGATCAAATTAAAATAAACAAATAAATAAATAAAGTTAAATAAAATAATTATTAAATAACTGAAAAGAGTACTATATTAAAACTAAAGAGTTAGGTTTCTGGTGGTCGCACACTCTTTTCTCTGCACGGTTAAGGCTGTGCAGCATCTCTGTTACTTTGAGGAGAGAAGAGTTGGTAGAGGAAGTCAAGGTTAAAGAAGACCATGAGTCACTTTTCTGTCTTCAGTCAAAGTTGAGGCTACAAAAATACAGAACAATAAAACCTTTAATTTGGAGAAACAAAACCATATTCCAAGGAAGCTTCATCAACATCACCACCAGCAGCATCACCAGCAGCAGCAACAGCAGCAGTCACTGCTGCAACCAATACCTGCAAATGGACAACAGTCCAGCAGCTGAAATGAAGGCTTAACTATTGACCTGAAGAATTTTAGAAAACCAGGAGAGAAGACCTTTACCCAACATAGCCGGATCTCTGTGGACAAACTTCCTACTGATACCACTGAAGAGGAAATGAGGAAACTATGTGAGAAATCTGGAAATGTGGATGAAGTCTTCATTCATAAAGACAGAGATTTTGGCTTAATCCACTTGGAAAAGCAAACCCTAGCAGAGATTACCAAAGTAGAATTGGACAATGTCCTACACTCCTTGGAAAACAGTTGCATGTGTGCTTTGCCTGCCATAGTGCATCCCTTACACTTGGAAATCTTCCTCAGTATGTGTCCAACGAACTGTTGGAAGAAGCCTTCTCTGTGTTCTGTCAGGTGGAAAGGACTGTAGTTATTGTGGATGATTTAGGAAGGCCCTCAGGAAAAGGCATTCTTTTTTTTTTTTTTTGAGAGGTTTTTCGCTATACGGCGTGTGCGCTCGCCAGACAGACAGAAAGAGACATAGAGACAGAAAGCGAGAAATCACCCCCTAGGGGGCATGGTCATGCTGCAATCCCTTCTCCTCCATTCTCCTCTCGGGATCTTGGGCACGCACGCACACGCGCCTGGCATGAGTTTTAAGCCACCGGGTCCGGGACGTGAACCTCAGTCGACTATGTGGGAGTCCAGTGACATAGCCATTAAGCCAATTGCTGCTTCCCAGGAAAAGGCATTCTTGATGTCTCAGGGAAGGCAGCTGCTCAAAAAGTTCTGGACAGATGCAGTAAAGATTTCTTTCTGCTAATCACAATTCCTCAGCCTGTGACTTTTGGGCTCATTGACCAGTTAGATGGTGAAGATGAATTTCTAGCAAAGCTGGCTATAAAGAACCAGCAATTTCACAGCAAGAGCAGTCACTCCAATTTGCAAAGCCCAGATCCTTTGAGTATGAATATGCCATGTGCTGGAAGGGACTCATTGAGATGGAGAAGCAACAACAGTACCAAGCGGACTGCAACATCAAGGAGGCTTATGAGAGTCTGGAGATGGAGATGGAGGCTGACCACCATGAGCACCAGGTCATACTAATCAGGCAGGATTTGATGAGGCACCAAGAAGAACTTTGGAGAATGGAAGAGCTGCACAACCAAGAGGTGCAAAAATGAAAGCAACTGGAGCTCAGACAGGAGGAGGAGTGCCAGTGCAGTGAGGAAAAGATGCAGCAGCAGCAGGAAGAAATGTTGGGTGATAGCAGGAAGGATTCAAGGGAATACTCTCTGATTTGAGAGAGCAGGAGATACAGAGGGATGAGATGGCTATGGGAGGTGCCAGGGGCATAAACAAGAGAGATGCCATACCCCCTGCTCCTGTGCCAACTGGTACTCCAGCTCCTCCAGGACCTGCCACTTTGGTGCCAGATGAAATCTTGGGATTGAATTTACCAACAACTGAATACTTTAGTCAAGCTGCTACAATGGAAGGAATTGGGGTAATTGGTGGGACTCCTCCTACATTCATCCATTCAGCTCCTGGAACTAAAAATCCTCCAAACAAATGTTGCCAATACTAATAAAGTTGCAGTGTCTAGCTTCCTAAAGTCTTAAAAGAAGGCCACTTTTTGGACTAGCCAGAATTCTACCCTGGAAGAATGTTAGGGATTCCTCCCATTAGTTCTGTCTTCCCTGCCTGTACTACCCTAAGGAGTAATACTTGAGGAAGAGGGTAAGAGAGGGGTGGTATTTAAAAAGTCATTTCTGGAAAAATCTGATGTGTGTCCTGCTGTGTTCAGGGACCAAGGCAACTGAATCTCTGCTCTAAATCCCATCTTCCAGACCCCAAAATAGCTCAGACAGAAGCCATTTAAATCTGAGGTGTGTCTTGCTGTGTTTAGGGACCAAGGTGACTGAGTCTCTGTTCTAAACTCCATCTTTCAGACCCTAAAAAAGCTCAGACAGCTTCCACACACTGAGTGTCTAGACAGGCCTAGGTGCACAGGTAGCCAAGCATCTGAATACTCTTTGGGTCATAGAAATCCTCAACCCTTACTGAACCTGCTGCCTGAAGGAAGAAATTCCTCTTTATAAAGCTGAACTCAAACCTCTTTTTGTGGGTACCAGGTTTCAAAACATAGTAGAGGAGAGAAACTGTCTCAGAAGTACCTTACAGTTAAGGGAAGAACATGATCTTACAGTTTCAGAAAACTTCTCTAAGCAATTAGCCAAAGGTGAATACACCACCAAATGTCTAAAATTCAGAAAAGAGACACTGCAGAGTGAGTAGCAGAGAGAAGTATGGAGCTGCAGAGAGCACGATTCATCTCCTCCCATACACCTCTGAACTCTCAGTTGAAACGCTGCAGCTCAGCCCAGGTGCACCTATTCCCTAGAAACTGTGAGGCTTTTGTAATATTCAGTTCCAAAGTCAAAAGCACAGGTTGCTTGATGACATCAGGAAAATGGAACTGCAGAGAGATTGTGGAACACCTCTTCCTGTACACCTCTGAATGCTTAGAATTAAATGCAAGAAATTAAGAAGAAACATATAATCCATCAGATGACCAGAAACCACTGCAGAGGCACAAGAAATATGAGAAACCAAGAAAAATAATCTTTCCCCCAATGGAAAAGAACAATGCTTCATCATCCACAGACAGTACAATTCAACTTATGGAGATGCCCAATAAAGAATTCAGAATGTTCATAGTGACAAAGCTAAATGAGATGCAAGAGATGAGAGACAATGAGATAGGTAGTTTTTTCACAATTAAAAAAAATGAAATACATGCCATAAAAAATATCAAATGGAATCGTTAGAGATGAAGGTTGTAATACATGAAATCAAAACCTCCCTTGAGGGTATTAAAAGCAGATGAGACCATGTAGTAGATCGAATTTAGATGTTAAAATTTCTGACCTAGAAAAATATCACCAAAATGACTGAGAAAATAACCATAACTCCCCAAAGTGAAAATAATATACGAGAAATACTAGATAATATTAAGTGCCCAAACATCTGAACACTCAGTATTTCAGAAAGTGAAGGAACTGATAAGGGCATTGATAATGTATTACATGAGGTCCTGGGAGAAAACTTTCCAAACCTAGAAAGGCATTCAAAGATCCAGACCCAAGAAATACAAAGGTCTCTTAATAGAATCAGCCTAAGAATATCTTCTCCAAGGCACATTGTAGCCAGATTGACCAAATCCACAGACAAAGACAAGATATAAAAATTGGCAAGAGAGAAACGTTAGGTTACTGACAAAGGTTATCCCATCAGATTAACATTGGACCTCTCATCAGAAATAATGCGAGCAAAGAAAGAATATAAAAATATATTAAAAGTTTTAAATGAAAAACAATTTCAACTAAGAATACTATAGCCAGCAAGATTATCCTTCATATGGGAAGAAAAGATAAAAAAACATACTCAGAAAAACAAAACCTGAAAGAGTTTGCCAACACCAGACCAGCTCTCCAAGAAGTTTTGAAGGGAGAGCTTTACTAGGAAAACTAAAGACACACAGACAGAAATAGAGAACAAAAAACAACCAAAAAAATACTAGATGCAAGTCCAGAAATATCAATAATAACACTGAATGTTAACTTCCAGGATTTAAATGGAAAGATCGGACCACAGTAAAACTGCAAATTTAATAGAAGAGAAATTGATTACATGAGACTTAACAAATACAATTTTATGAATTTTGACTAAAACATTGCTGAGTTTTTACTATGCTTTATTTTCTTGATTTAAGGATTTTGTTTTCTTTTCCGTTGTTGATAAGTTCGACAATTTGTTAAAATGGTTTTTTTTTGCTTGATTTTGTGTGTGTGTGTGTGTTTAATTGAAACATAAACTTTTCTCCCTTCCTGACTCCTCTGGAATTGGAAAATATTTGTGAGTATTCTTATTTTGTGGCAGAGGGATTATTTGCATAAATTCAATAATACCTATTGCCTTGTATTAGAAATGCCAGGGCTTTGACTGGATATCATATCTGAAGATATGACCATAAAACTGTGGAACTAAGGTAGATCTCAAGAAAGCCAACAGAAGCTCTTGGAAAGATTGCCAGGTACCATAAATAGTTCTGCCTTGCAGAGAGGATTAGAGAAGCCATATGAGAGAATTTGTACCATAAAATAACCTATGCTTTTCCAACCAAGCATTTTAATCACTAGAGATTGCAAAAGAGCAGCCCCAACCAGAGAATTACCTTGAGGAAGACTCTGAAGGAAGAAAAGGAGAATGATCTTTGCTAACAGGTGGTAAAACACAGAATACCTGATAGGCAGAACTTAATTGGTAAGGTTCATCTGTGAATTGTGTGCTGGGTGTTTGTTTCTCAACAGTTATATGTGGTTGACATGTAAATATTTTCTCAAAAATATTTAAAACCATACTGTCTCTGTTATAGAATCATAAACAAAATTATAACAAATATTTTAAAAGTTATCTTTAAAGTTTAGTTTTTTGTAAGTTTTGAAAGTTGTTTATTAGCTGTCAAGAACTATGACATATGAAAAAAAAATTTTTGAAATGTAAAGTGTGGGAAAATGTAATAAATAAATAAATTAATTAAATTAAAACAAGTTCTGTGTGGTATATTGTTTAATAAATCGCTGTGTGATGTATTCAAAAAGTCTCAGATGTGATTCTTGAGGGCCTGGGGGAACCATGGCAAAATGCATCCAGTTAAAACTCCATTAATCTTGATCATTCCATTTTTTTGTCCATCGTATTATATTTATTTTCAGATCAACACTCCCTAACCCCAGTAACACTGCCACATATACCACAAAATTCAAACATCCCCCCCCAGTGACCTTAGCCATATTGCTCCATTCAATCCTAAATGAGAATTCAGAAAAATATCCACACCACAAAGGTCACAGACAGCATACATGTGGTTCTGATATCACATATCTTTATAATTTTTTAATTTCATGCTCTTTTATACATTAAATTACATTATTTAGTTACAAAATGGGTATTCCAACATGTGTACATTTCTCCCTAGTCCAGTAGATAATACTATAAAGTTATCTTCAACAGATAATACCCCGTTTCTTTGTCCCATTAATGTTTTGTCTATTTTTCTTCTAAAAAATAGGATAGTAAAGAATAGAGTCTGTCCTTGCTCAGACTCTACTCTTTCACCCACATTATATCTAGTATTCACAGCCATTTACTGTGATTCTATATCCTTTAGTCAATCAGTTTCAATCATAAAGTGTGGACACTTGGTATATATTAACTGGGGACATACAATGTCTCTCCTTCATAGCCTGGCTTGCTTCACTCAAGAGTATATCTTCCATATTCATTCACTTTTTGTCAAAAGCCAGGGACTTGTTTTTTTTTATGGCTGAATAGTATTCCATAGAGTATATGTGCCACAATTTTTCAATCCGCTAATCTATTCGTGAGCATTTGGGTTGGTTCCATGTCTTAGCAATTGTGAATAATGCTGCAATAAACATAGATGTGCAAGCACTTTTCCAATTAAGAATTCTTCTGTCCTTTGGGTAGATACCAAGGAGTGGGATTGCTGGATCATATGGTAGTTCTATTTGTAGATTTTTTAAAGTTTTTTTATTATATCATAATTTGGTTGATATTACATTGAATCACATATAACTTTACAATGTATACCATTCATATCAATTAATACAGAGACATTAAAATCCCTATCATCATCATTCAATAGCTTTTCATTTTTTTCCAGATTATTCCAATTTTTTTAAACATTCAATTACTATTTATCATTTTGTTTGTAAAAAAACTTTACCCAACATGAGATACTTCTCAGACCTGTCCAGTTGAGAATACTATACATCTCATCCACAGGTAATAAACCATATCTGAACCCCACTAATGTCATGACTCTCTATTTGTACTCTTGCTATCCCTCTCCATACTCTTCTCTTCTCCTGCCCCATTCCACACTGTCTTATCATCGCTAACTATTTTCACTGCTTTTATGCCCCCCAATATTTCTATCTCTATCATAAAGTGTGGATATTCGATAACTATTAAGTGTATACATACAATATTTTTCTTTCATATCCTGGATTACGTCAGTCAGCAATAGATCCTCCATATCTGACCATTTTCTATCAAATGTAGGGTCTTGTTTTTTATAGTTAAGTAGTATTCCATAGAGTATATATCTGACACTTTTTCAATCTGTTTATCTGTTTGTGGACATATGGTTTGGTTCCATGTCTTAAGTGCTGCAATAAACATCGATGTGCAAGCACTTTTCCAATTAAGAATATGTCTGTCCTTTAGGTAGATACCAAGGAGTGGGATTGCTGGATCATATGGTAGTTCTATTTGTAGACTTTTGAGGAATCTCCAAATTGTTCTCCACAGTGCCTGGATAAATTTACATTCCCCCCAGCAGTGTAGGAGAGTTCCCCTTTCACCATACCCCCACCAGCACTTGTCATTTTTTGTTTTTTTAATTTTAGTCATTCTGACTGGGGTTAGGTGGCATCTCTTTGTTGTTTTGATTTGCATTTCCCTTACAATGAGGGATGTCGAGCATTTTTTCATATGCCTTTTGGCTATTCGTATGTCATCCTTAGAGAGTGTATTTTTTTTTCAACTCATTTTCCCATCTTTTAATAGGGTTGATCTTTGTTTTGGAACAGCTGCTTGAGTTCCTTGTGGACTCTTGTTATCAGTTCCATCTCTGATGCATAGTTTACAAAATTCTTTTCCCATTCTGAAGGCTGTTGTGTCTTCTGCTATGCAGAAACTTCTTAGTCTGATGTAATCCCACTTGTCAATTTTGGACATTATCGACTATTCTTCGGGGACCTTATTTAAGAAGTCTTCGCCTACCCCAATGTCTGCCAGAGTTTCTCCGGTGTTTTCCAGGAGCAGTTTTATAGTTTGAGGTCTTAGGTTTAGATCTTTGATCCACCTTGAGTTGATTTTTGTCAATGGCGAGAGGTAGGGGTTCTCACCATTTTGTTCAATGTGAGAGGTAGGGTTTGTCAATGATGAAAGAGAATCATCTTTCTGCAGGCAGATATCCAGTTTTTCCAGCACCATTCGATAAAAAGGTTTTCCTTTTCCCACTGCACTGACTGGTAACTTTCATCAAAAATCAGTTGGGTATATGCTTAGGAGTTTATTTCTGAGGATTCTATTCAGTTCCACTGGTCTACCTTTCTGTTTATGTGCTATAACCGTGCTGTTTTGATTACCACACCTTTGTAGTGTATTTTTGGGTCTGGCAGTGAGATGCCGCCCATTCCACTCTACTTGGGCAAGGTTGCTTTGGCAATATGAGGTCTTTCATGATTCCAGATAAATTGTAATATTGTTTTTTCTAGATCCGTGAAGAATGTGTCTGGTGTTATGCCTGGGATTGCATTAAATATATAGATTAATTTGGGTAGAATTGCCTTTTTGATTATAATAATTCTTCCAATCCAGGATCATGGTTATTTTTGTGTCATTTTCAATTTTTTTTTTTAGCTTTTATAGTTTTCCTTGTGGAAGTCTTTAACTTCTTTGGTAAGATTTATAACTAGGTATCTTATACTTTTTGTGGCTATGGTAAAAAGCATTACTTTATTCAGTTCTTTCTCAGTCTGCCTGCTCTTCATATATAGAAATGCTATCGATTTCTGTATGTTGATTTTGTATCCTGTAACTTTACTGTATTCATGTATTACTTTCAGGAATTTTTTCAAGGATACCACTGGGACTTCTATGTATGCATTCATGTCATCTGCAAATAGAAAGACATTCACCTTTTCTTTTCCTATTTGAATGCTTTTTATTATTTCTATTTCCTGATTGCATTGGCAAAGACTTTGAGTACTATAAAAAAATGAGTCGAGAAAGTGGGCATCTTTGTCTTGTACACATTTTTAGTGGAAAAGCTTTTGGCTTTTCTCCATTGAGGATGATGTTCCTTATGTTTTTTTCATAGATAGCTTTAATTGGGTTCAGAAATGACTCTTCTATGCCAATGTGGCTGAGAGTCTTGATCATGAAGGGATGTTGTATCTTATCAAATTCTTTTTCTTTATCAATTGATATGATCATATGCATTTTATCTTTCTTCCTGTTAATATGGTGTATTACATTTATGGTTTTGCATATATTGAACCAACCTTGCATTCCTCGAATAAAGCCTACCTTTATAAGTTGTTGGATACAATTTGCTAGTATCTTGTTGAGAATATTTGCATTTATATTCATCAGAGATATTGGTCTATAGTTTTCCTTCTTTGTCCTGTCTTTATCTATTTTAAGAATAAGGTTGATGGGGATCAGCAGTTAGAGTAATGGTTATGTCGCTGGACTCCCATGTAGTCGACCACGGTTCGCGTCCTGGACCCGGTGGCTTAAAACTCACGCTCTCACGCTGGGCGTATGTGCGTGCGTGCCCAAGATCCCGAGAGGAGAATGGAGGAGAAGGGATTGCAGTGTGACCCCCCCCCGGGGGGTGATTTCTCGCTTTCTGTCTCTGTGTCTCTCTCTGTCTGTCTGGTGAGTGCATGCACCCTATAGCAAAAATCTCTCCAAAGGGGAAAAAAAATAAGGATGATGGAGGTTTCATAAAATTAATTGTGGAGAGATTATCCCTTTTCTATCTTTAGAAATAACTTGATCAGAATAGGGGTTAACTCTTCTTTGAAAGTTTTGTAGAATTCAGAGGAGAAGCCTTCAGAGTCAGAGCTTTTCTTTGTTGGGAGGTTATTGATTACTGATTCAATCTCCTGGCTTGTTATGGGTCTATTCATACTTTCTCTAGCCTCCTGGCTGAATCTTGGTAGATTATATTTGTCTGGAAATCTGTCCATCTTATCCAGAGTGTCTTGTTTCTTTGTATATAGTTGGTTACAGTATCTTTTAATGTTGTTTTGTATTTCAACTATGTCTGTTGTTATATTGCCTGCTTCATTGCAGATTTGATTCACCTGGTTCTTTTCTCACTTCTTAATAAGTCTCACTAGTGATGTATCAATTTTTTTTATCTTTTCAAAGAACCTATTTTCTATTTCATTTATTTCTGCTTATATGATTATTATTTCCTTTCTCCTGGAGTTTATTGTTTATTTTTTTCTGTTGCTTTTGCAGTTCTCAAAGGCACAATGTTAGGTAATCCACTTGCCTTCTTTCCGTCTTCCTCTTATGTGCAATATAGGGAACATCATCCTGAATGAAGAAAAGCTGAATGCTTTTCCACTAAAAATGGTACAAAAGAAGAATGCCCACTTTCTCCATTCCTTTTCAATATAGTACTGGAAGTCCTCGATAACGCATTCAGAAAAGAGGAACAAATAAAAGGCATTTAAAGAGAAAAAGAAGAGGTGAAACTCACTATTTGCAGATGACATGATTGTATACATAGAAGACCCAATGGTATCCTTGAAAATATTCCTGGAAATAATACATGAATACAGTAAAATTGCAGGGTACAAAATCAACATACAGAAATCAATAGCATTTCTATATGCGAACAGCAGGCAGACTGAGATTGAACTGAATGAAGTAGTGCTATTTACTATAGCCAGAAAAAGTTTAAGATACCTAGCAATAAGTCTATACAAAGAAGTTAAAGACTTCCACAAGGAAAAGTATAAGAAGATTAAAAAAGAAATTGAAGATGATACAAAAAAGTGGAAGGACATTCCATGATTCTGAATTGGAAGAATTAATATAATCAAAATGGCAATTCTACCCAAATTAATCTATATATTTAATGCAATCCCAGTCATAGCACTGGACACATTCTTCACAGATCAAGAAAAGACAATCATACAGTTTGTCTGGAATCATGAAAGACCTCATATTGTCAAAGCAATCCTGCCCAAGAAGAGTGGAATGGGTGGCATCTCACTCCCAGACCCAAAAATACACTACAAAACTGTGGTAATCAAAACGTCATGGAACTGGCACAGAAATAGACAGGTGGGCCAATAGAACTTAATAGAGTCCCCAGAAATAAACTCCTAAGCACACACCCCACTGATTTTTGATGAAAGCTACCAGTCAATGCAGTGGGAAAAAGGAAAACCTCATCAAATGGTGCTGGAAAAACAGAATATCTGCCTGGAGAATGATGAATCTGAACCCCTACCTCTCACCATTGACAAACAATCAACTCAACGTGTATCAAAGATCTAAATCTAAGACTTCAAACTGTAAAACTGATCCTGGAAAACACTGGGGATACTCTAGCAGACATTGGGGTAGGGAAAAACTTCTTAAATAAGATACCTAAAGCACAGTCGATAAGCCCCAAAATAGACAGGTGGGATTACATCAGACTAAGAAGTTTTTGCATGGCAGAGGACACAGTAATTAATGTGACTAGACATCCATCAGAATGGGAAAATATGTTTGTAAACTATGCATCAGATAAGGGACTGATAATAGGAATCTACAAGGAACTCAAGCAGCTGTTTCAAAAGAAGGTGATTAACCCTATTAATAGATGGGAAAATGAGTTGAAAAACAAACAAACAAACAAAAAAACACTCTCTAAAGATGACATACGAATAGACAAAAGGCATATAAAAAATGTTCAACATCCCTCATTGTAAGGGAAATGCAGATCAAAACAACAATGACATACCACCTAACCCCAGTCAGAATGACTAAGATTAATAAAATAAAAAATGATAAGTTCTGGCGGGGATGTGGTGAAAGGGGCACTGTCTTACAGTGCTGGTGGGAGTGTAAATTGGTCCAGCCACTTTGGAGAACAATTTGGAGATTCCTGAAAAATCTCTAAATAGAAATACCATATTATCCAGCAATCCCACTCCTTTGTAGTTACCCAAGAACAGAAGAATTTGCGTGTGTGTGTGTGTGTTCTCAGTGCCTTTTTTTTACACTGTTTTATTTCATTTTCTTTTATACATTCAATCACATTCTTATTTGGCTTACAAAATGGATATTTCAACAGGTGAGCATTTCTCCCTTGTACAGTTGATAAAACTACAAATTATCTTCAATAGATAATACCACATTTCTTAATCAGAAAAGTGTTTGCACATCAATGTTTATTGCAGCATTATTCACAATTGCTAAGACATGGAACCAACTCAAATGCCCATGAGCAGATGAATGGATTGAAAAACTGTGGCACATATACTGTAGGAAATACTATTCACCCATAAAAAAGAAGTCCCTGGCTTTTGACAGAAAGTGAATGAATATGGAAGCTATACTCCTGAGTGAGGCAAGCCAGACTATAAAGGAGAGACATGGTATGTCCCCACTTAATATATACTGAGTATCTGCACTCTATGATTGAAACTGATTAACTGAAGGATATAGAAACACAGTAAATAGTTGCGAATGCCAGATATAGTGTGGATAAAAGAGTAGAGTCTGAGCAAGGACATTTAGAAGAAAAAGAGAATGGCAAAGCATTAATGGGACAAAGAAATGGGGTATTATCTGTTGAAGATAACTTTATAGTATTATCAAGTAGACTAGGGAGAAATGTACATATGTTGGAGTATTCACTTTGTATGCTAAATAACGTGATTTAATATATAAAAGAACATGAAATAAAAAATTATAAATATAAAAAAAAGATGAACCAGAGAAATCAGAAAAAAACATGAAAGAAAGGGCACTATTTCAGCAGCCATCAGTGAAATACAAAAGATCATGAGAGAAATATATGAGCAATTATATATCTGACAAAAAATATGAGCAATTATATATCTGACCAAAAAAAAACAGATTAAATGGACAAATTTCTGGACACATAATTTACCAAGACTGAGCCATGAAGAAATACAGAGGTGACTATGCCAATAAGAAGCAATGAGATTGAATTAATAATAGTCTCTCATCAACAACAACAACAAAAGCCCAGGTCTCAATGGCTTCACTTCTGAATTCTACAAAACTTAAAGAGCTAAACCCAATTGATAACCAGAATATACAAGGAACTCAAGCCACTGTTTGGAAAAAAGATGATCAACCCTATTAAAAGCTGGGAGAAGGATTTGAAAAAAAAAACTCTCTAAAGATGACATACAAATAGCCAAAAGGCATATGAAAAAATGTTCAACATCCTTCATCGTAAGGGAAATGCAGATCAAAACAACATTGAGATACCACCTAAACCCGGTCAGACTGTCTAAGATTAAAAAAACAAAAAAAAATGTTAAGTGTTGGCAGGAGTGTGGTGAAAGGGGAACTCTTTTACACTGCTGGTGGAAATATAAATTGGTCCAGTCAATGTGGAGGACAATTTGGAGATTCCTCAAAAATCTACAAATAGAACTACTATATGACCCATCAATCTCACTCGTTGGTATTTACCCAAAGGACAGAATAATTCTTCATTGGAAAAGTGCTTGCATATGGATGTTTATTGTGGCACTATTCACGATTGCTAAGACATGGAACCAACCCAAATTCCCCTGTACAAATGAATGGATTGAAAAACTGTGGCACGTATACTCTTTGGAATACTATTCAGCCAAAAAAAAAAAAACCAAAACAAAACAACAATGAAACCCTGACTTTTGACACAAAGTGGAAGAATTTGGAAGATTTACTGCTGAGTGAAGCAAGTCAGGCTATGTAGGAGAGACATTGCATGTCCCCACTCAATATATACCGAGTGTCTGCACTCTATGACTGAAACTGATTGACCTAAGTTTGTACAAACACAATAGATAGGGGTTAGTGTCAGAAGTGGAGTGTGTGGAGAAGAGGGACCTAAGGAAGGACATTTGGAGGAGGGATATGGAGACATGGGATGGGGAGGTGTGGTGTTATTGGTGGAAGATATTTTGATCAACTAGACTGAGGAGAAATGTTCACATATTGAAATGTTCACTTTGTAAGCTAAATAATATGATTTAATGTATATAAAAAATTAAAATAAAAATTAAAAAACAACTCAAAAGAAAGTAAACTGTTTAAATTGGGAAAATAAAGCATAGAATAAGAAAAAAGCTAAACCCAATTCTCCTCAAACTATTTCTAGATCCAAAAAGAAGAAACACTTCCAAACTCTATGAATAGTCCATCACCCTGATCCCCTAAATAGACAAAGGCATAATAAAAAAAAAACTGCAGATCACTATCCCTGATGAATACAGATGCAAAAATTCTGAAAAAAGATATTAACAAGTCATTTCCAACAGCACATTAAAAAGATTACACACTATGTGCAGGTAGGCTTTATTCCAGGGATACAAGAATGGTTCTACACACAAAAAATTTTAATATATCACTATTACAGAAAGAAATATATGAAAAATATGTTCATATCAAAATATGCAGAAAACAGATGTGATAAAATACATTTCTTCATGATTAAGACTCAGATGAATTGGCATAGAAGGGTTATTCCTCAACACAATAAAAGCTATCTATGACAAATATGTAACTCACATCATACTGAATGTGGTAAAGCTTTCTGGAAGAAGACAAGGCATTCCATTTTCCCCCACTCCTTTTCTAAATAGTACTAGAAGTCCCAGCCAATACAATCAGATACAAATAAAAATAAAAGGTATTCAAATAGGAAAAAAGTGAAATTACCTCAATCTGAAAATGATATGATTGTATACATAGAAAATCCAAAAGAATCCACAAAAAAACCCTCCTTGAAGTGATAAATGAATATATGAAAGTGGTGGGATAAAAAAATGAACATACAAAAAATCAATAACATTTTTATATAACAACAATGATTACACTGAGACAGAATTAAAGAAAGAAATTTCATTTACAATATCCAAAAACTAAAATAAATAAATATGATACCTAGTAATAAACCTAACCAAAGCAGGAAAGACTTCTACAAGGTTAACTATGAAAAACTTAAAATAGAAATAGAAAATGTTACAAAAACATGAGAAGGCATCTCACTTTCCTGGATTGGATAAATAAATAAAAATGTCTATCCAAATTAATGTAAAATTTCAATGTAATTCTGATTAAACTAGCAGCAATACTCCTCACAAATTCTGAAAAATAGATCATGAAATTTATTTGGAATCATATGAATACCTGTATTACCAAAGCAATACTGTGCAAAAAAAAATAAAAATTTAAATAAAGAGGAAGCATCTCACTTATTGACCTCAAATTATATTACAAAACTGTGATCATCTAAACAGTATGATATTGGCACAAAACAGGCATGTTAACCTATGAAACTGAATTGAGAAGCCAGGGAGGTTTCTAGAATGCTGCCATCACCACACTGAGCAGCTTCTGGGCATTCAAGTACTTCTTTGCTGCTTTATATTCCCTCCATCGAGCTGGCATAAGCTTCAGCCATGCTACAGCAGCTGTCTTCTGGGCGCTGTAGCCTCCTGGGTTTCCATGGACACTTGCCACCAGGATCGCTTGAATGGTTTTAGTCATGAGGCTTTTAGAATTGTCTCAAGGCAGGATTACACATTAAAATCAATCAAAGGAGCAGTTGTTAGTATTGATTTGGATACTGCCAACTCCAAGAAATGTGGAAGTCCTGCCACAATTTGAAAGAAGAAAGAAATACCATAAAAAAAATCAAATGGAATTGTTAGAGATCAAGACTGTAATACAGGAAATAAAAACATCTCTTAAAAATGTTAAAAGCCTAATGGACCAAGCAAAAAAAAAATCTTAGATATAGAAGACAAAATACCTGACCTAGAGAAATTTATCAAGAAGACTGAAAAAATAACCCCCCAAAATGTGGACAATATATGAGAAATACTAGATACCATGAAATGCACAAAAATACAAATAATTAGCATCCGAGGTGAAGAGCATTGATAATTTACTCCACGAGATCCTAGAAGAAAACGTTCTAAGTCTAGAGAAGCACACAAACATCCAGACCTAAGAAATACAAAGGACTCCCAATAGAATCAACCCAAGAAGATCTTCTCCATGGCACATCATAACCAGGTTGACCAAAATCACAGACAAAGACAAGATACTAAAATTGGCAAGAGAGAAATGTCAATTACTTACAAAGGTAATCCCATCAGGCTAACACCAAACCTCTAGTTGGAAACAAGGTAAGCAAGGAAAGAATAGGGAGATATATTCAAACTGTTAAAGGAAAAACAATTTCAACCACTATTACTGTGCCCAGCAAGATTGTCCTTCATATGGGAAGGAAAGATAAAAAAATTCTCAGATAAACAAAACCCAAAAGAATTTGATAACTACAGACCAGCTCTTCAAAAAGTTCAGAAGGGAGGTCTTGCTTAAGAAGTCTTTACCTACTGAAATGTCTCTGAGAGTTTCCCCAGTGTATTCCAACAGTATTTTTATAGTATACGGTCTTAGGTTTAAATATTTGATCCACTTTGAGTAGATTTTTGTTTATGGTGACAGATAGGGGTTCAGATTCACCTTTCTGCAGGTGGATACCCAGTTTTTCCAGCACCATTTGCTAAAGAGGTTTCCCTTTTCTGACTGGATTGACTGGTACCCTTTGTCAAAGATGAGTTGGCTTTATGTCTTGGAGTTTATTTCTGGAGTCTCTACTCTGTTTCATTGGTCCTAATGTCTATTTTTATGCCAATACCATGCTACTTTGATTATCACAGCTTTGCAATATATTTTGGGGTCAGGAATTAAAATGTCATCTACTACAGGCTTCTTGCACAGACTGGCTTTAGCAAAACAGGGTCTTTATGGTTTCAGACAAATTCTATATTTATCTTTTCTAGATCTGTGAAGAATGTCTCTTGTAATTTCATAGGGATTGCATTAAACATGTAGATTAACTTGGGTAGGATTGTCATGTTGATTATATTGATTCTGCCAATCCAGGAACATGGGATGTCCTTCCACTTTTTAGTGTCCTTTTCAATTTCCTTTTTAAGGTTTTCTTAGTTTTTCTTATAGAGGTCTTTGACTTCCTTGGTTAGTTTTATTCTGAAGTATCTTATACTTCTTGTGGCTATGGTAAATGGAAATACATTTTTCAGTTATGTCTCTACTTGTATTTTTTTTTTTTTTGTATATAGAAGTGAAATGAGAAGCCAGGGAGGTTTTGGGTTTTTGTTATAGGGTGCATGCACTCGCCCGACAGACAGAGACAGAGAGACAGAGATTGAGAAATCACCCCCCCATGGGGGATGGCCATGCCGCAATCCCTTCTCCTCCGTTCTCCTCTCGGGATCCTGGGCATGCACGCACACATTCCCAGCATGAGTTTAAGCCACCAGGTCCGGGACTTGAACTGCGGTCGACTATGGGGGAGTCCAACGACATAGCCATTATGTTAACTACTGGTCCCTATGCTATAGATTTTTGTGAGTTAATTTTGTATCCTTCCCTTTTACTGTATGCATTTATTACTTTGGGAAATTTTTAAATGAATACTACTAGGTCTTCTATGATTACAATAATGCTATCATGTCATCTGCAAATAAAGATATTTTCAACTCTTCTTTACCTATTGGAATGCCTTTTATTTCATTCTCATTTCTGATTGCATTGACTAAGGCTTCCAGCACTACATTGAAAAAGAGTGGAGAAAGTGGACAGCCTTGTCTAGTAACAATTTTTAGTGGAAAAGTTTTCAGGTTTCCCTATTTGGTATAATGTTAGCTATAGGTTTTTCATATATGGCTTTTATTGTGCTGAGAAATGGTCCTTCTATGCCAATTTTACTGAGAGTCTTGATCATAAAGGCACGTTGTGTTTTGTAGAATGTTGTTTTAGTTTCAATTGAAGTTAGCATAGTTTTTATCTTTCTTTCTGTTAATATATTGTGTTACATATATGGTTTTGAACCACCCTTGCATCCCTGGAATAAAACCTACCTGGTCTTGATGAATAACCTTTTTTATATTCTGTTGAATACAGCTAGCAAGTATCTTGTTGAGAATTTTTGCATCTAAATTCATCAGGGATATAGGTCTGTAGTTTTCTTTTTTTTTGGGTATCCTTATCCATTTTGGGAATGAGGGTAATGGAGGCTTTATAGAATGAATTTTGAAGGGTTCTTTTTTTGAATATCTAGAAACAGTGTGAATAGAATGGGGGTTACCTCTTTAAAAGTTTTTGTAAAATTTGGTAGTGAAGCCATTGGGGCCTGGACTTCCCTTTGTTGTGAGGTTATTTATTACTGATTCAATGTCATTGCTTATTATAGTTCTATTCAGGCTTTGTATGTCCTTCTGAGTCAATTTTGGTAGATTATATGTGTCCAGGAATTTGTCCATCTCATCCAGTTTTTCTTCTTTGTTGGCATACAGCCCCTCATAGTATCCTCTAGTGATGTTTTGTATTTCTGTTATCTCTGTTGTAATGTTGCCTTATTCATTGCAGATTTGACTTATCTGGTTCCTTTCTCTCTTCTTCTTAATTAGTCTGGCTAATGGTGTGTCAATCTTGTTTATCTTTTCAAAGAACCAGCTTTTGATTTCACTTATTTTCTATTTCATTCATTTCCGCTCGAGTCTTTATTATTTATTTTCTCCTGGCATTATTTGGATATTTTTGTTGTTCTTCTTCTAATTCCCTGAGGCATAATGTTAGGTTGTCCTTTTTCTGCCTTTCCATCTTTTTCTTGTGGGCACTAATTGCTATGAACTTCCCTCTTATGACTGCTTTGCAGTATCCAATAGATTATGGAAACTTGTGTATTCATTATCATTAGTTTGCATTAATCTTTTGATTTCTGTGTTAATCTCTGCTGTAGTCATGGAGTCATTTAGAAGTAGGTTATTTTTTTTATTTTTTTTTTAAATTTTATTTTATTATCATCATAATCTTCTTTCTATTACACTAGATTACATATAACTTTACATTGACTTCCATTGCTTTTTCAAAATGGGATGCCATGCATGTCAGTCAATACAGAGATATCAATCTCCCCGCTTTATCATTCAATATCTTTTCCATGCTTTTCCCAATAATTGTTATTATTATTTTTTTTAAACAATCAATCACTATTTCTCATTTTTGCTTATTAAAAAGACTTCACCCATCATGAAATACTTCCCATACCGGTTCAGTTGAGAATACTATACATGTCATCATCAACAGGTAATAAACCATATCTATTTCTCATTAACATCCTGCCTCTCTATTGATTCACTGCTGTCTTTATCCTCTTCTCTCTCCTTTTTTTTTTTTT
>NW_006203523.1:445444-449678 GCF_000334495.1 Tupaia belangeri chinensis | reverse complement strand
TTTTCATTTATTTTCTGTATAGTTTGCTTATTTTCTATTTTATTTATTTCTGCTCGAATCTTTATCATTTCTTTTCTTTTGGCACTTTTTGGATTTTTTTGTTGTTCTTTTTCCAATTCCCTGAGGCATGATGCTAGATTATCCTTTTGCTACCTTTCCATCTTTTTCTTGTGCACACTAATTGCTATGAGCTTTCTTCTTATGACTGCTTTTGCAGTATCCCATAGATTATGGAAACTTGTGTACTCACTATCATTAGTTTCCATGAATATTTTGATTTCCATCTTAATCTCTGCAGTAGTCATGGAGTCATTCAAAAGTAGGTTATTTAGTTCCCATGTATTTATATATTTTCGAGGACTTTTCCTGAGATTAATATCTCATTTAAACCCATCATGATCAGAGAAGATGCTGGATATAGTTTTTATGCCTTTGAGTCTGTAAATACTGGCTTTGTGCCCTATCATGTGATCAGTCTTTAAGAAAGTACCATGCGGGGCTGAGAAAAATGTATATTTAGTGTTTTTAGGGTGGAAAGTTCTATAGACATCAGGTCCATCTGATTAATGGTATCATTTAGGTCCTGAATTTCTTTGCTTATTTTTTGTTTCGTTGACTTGTCTAAAGGAGATAATGTGACATTGAGATCCCCAAGAATTATAGTATTAACATCTATCTCTCCTTTTAGATCTAGCAGTCTTTCCTTTATATATTTGGGTGTTCCTGAGTTTGGTGCATATATATTTATAAGCGTTATATCTTCTTGGTGAATTAACCCGTTTATTACTACATAATGCCCTTCTTTGTCTTTTCTTATGATTTTTGTCTTAAAGCTTATTTTATCTGAAATTAGTATTGTGACTCCTGCTTTTCTTTGGTTTCCATTTGCATGGAATGCCTTTTTTCAGGCCTTCACTTTTAGTCTATGGATGTCTTTATCCATGAAATGAGTTTCTTGTAGGCAGCAGATGGAGGGTTTCTGATTTTTAAATCCATTCAGCCAGTCTGTGTCTCTTCATCAGAAAATTGATTCCATTGACATTCAAAGTTATTATCGATATTTTCAGACTTGTCCCTACCCATAAGTTGCCATATTCCTTGTTGTTTTTTGTTCTCTTATTGCTGTCTGTCTCTCTTTAGTTTTCTTGGTATAGTACTCCTTTTAGAATTTCTTGAAGAGCTGGTCTGGAGTTGGTAAATTCTATCAAGTTTTGTTTATCTGAGAATGTTTTTATTTTCTTTTCCTATATGAAGGATAATTTTTCCAGGTATAATATTCTTGGTTGAAATTGTTTTTCATTGAACACTGAATATATTTCCCCATTCTTTTCTTGCTTGCATAGTTTCCTATGAGAGGTCCGATGTTAGCCTGATGGGATAGACTTTGTAATTGATTTGATGTTTTATATATATATATATCTTATTTGATTTTTAGTAATTTGGTAATGCATTCACTTCTGGTCAATTTGTTGGAAAGGGGTTCAGTGACTGTGAACTCGTATGTTTCCCCCACTGTGAAATAATTCACTGCTATTTTCTCCCTTCTACTAGGTCCTCAAATGTGGGAATCGCAGGAGGAGTTTTGCACTCGGATTTTTGAAGGGAAATTTCACTAATTTTGCAACCACTACAGTGATGTGCAATGAATTATCTAAAACTCACAATGCTCAGATGGTTAGCAACTATGTACCTAATCGTCTCTAGGCAGAGGGTAAGGGCTGAGAAGTAAAACAGAAAAGTAAGGTAATGAAAGAGAAAATAGGAAATGAAACTAGGGAGAGAAGGTCAAGGAAGTACAAGAAGAAAAAGAGGAAAAAAGGAAAAAACTCTTTGCAAAAAGTGAAATTGAAGTGAAAATGGAAAGCTGTGCAGCCTGTTTGTGCAAAAACAGGCAAAGTTGGAGCTGGGTAGCAGCTTTCTGTTCTAGGTGAGAAAAAAGACAGAGATTAACAAAAGAAAGGGCCAAAAGGGCAGAGAGTTGTTTTTTTCAAAAAGAGAAAAAAAGAGTTAGAAGGGACAGAGGAGAGCAAGTGGGAGCATAGCAGGTATCCTACCTGGCTAGCGCTGGGTCTGGAAGGGGAACGCTGGCTGTAGGATACCTCACAGACATAAAGTTGAACCCAGAGGTCAAAAACAGGCAAAGTTGGAGGTGGGTAGCAGCTTTCTGTACTGGCTAGTTGAGGGTCTAGGAGTAGGACACTAGCTGGGGGAGACTTCACAACTATGAAGTTGAACCCAGAAGCCAAAAACAGGCAAAGTTGGAGCTGGGTAGCAGCTTTCTGTGCTGGCTAACACTGGGTATTGGAGGGTAACACTGGCTGAGGGAGACTTCACAGCTATGAAGTTGAACTCAGAGGCCAAAAACGGGCAAAGTTTGAGATGGCTAGTGGATTTCTGTCCTAGGTGAGAAAAAAGACAAAGATTAACAAGAGAAAGGCCCAAAGAGGGCAGAGAGCTGGTTTCTCAAAAAGAGAAAAAATGTTAAAAGGGACAGAGGAGAGCAAGAGAGAGCAAAGCAGCTATTGTACCTGGCTAATGCTGGGTCTGGGAGGGGGACACTTCACAGATGTGAAGTTGAACCCAGAGGCCAAAAACAACAAGCAAGGATTTTGTGAAGTGGCATTTGGAGGATCTCCTGGTGGCTTGAACCACTAGCATGTCCTGGTAGTCTGAAGGAGGTCATCCAAGGTCATTTCTAACTCTAATATGAGCTTTTGGAGCTTTTTTTTTTAAAAAAAATATTAGCAGCTGATTAGGACAAGAATGTGTCTTTTAATATGTAAAACACCCTTTCTTCAAACTTTAATCAACTTGTCACAAGTAAAATCTCTTCACAAAATTACCTTCACAATTCCTTTCTCTTTCCCGATTACTATTATTTTTTCTTGTTCTCCTCTTCTTATGATTGTACTTTCACTGTATGAATATAAACATTTTGTTTATCTGTTCATCCATTTATGGATATTTGGATTGTTTCCACTTCAGGCTATTATAACTAGTGCTGATATAAACATTTGTATATAAATTTATGTTTAAATAACTGTCTTCAAATTTTTAGGTTCTAAAGTTGAGTTGAATTGTCGCATCACATCACATCTGTTTTCTGCTGCGATGATATTATACTGTAGAAGGTATAACATGTAATAAACACTTATTTATCATAATTTTTGAGGCTGGCAATACAATGTCAAGATAGTGGCATCTGACAAGGACTTTCTTGCTAAGTTAAACCATGTCACATGGTGGAAGAGAAGGGCAAGAGAGAGCAAGAAGGGGTGAATCTGCTACTAAAATAAGAAACACACTCCTGTAATAATGGCATTAGTCCGGTAATAAGGGACAATACCTCATGGCCTAATTATCTCTTAAAGTACCCACTTTCCAATATTTATTACAATGACAATTGAGTTTCAATATGAGTTTCTTGGGGAACAAAAATTCAAACCATTGCACATGGTAACTCTGTTTAACATTATTATTTTTATTTTTAAAATATATTTTTATGTCAATAAAGGAAGTTTTAGTTTTAATAAGTAAAAATAAACAATGTTAAGAGTACTTTGCTTAAGACTTAAAGCCAAGAAAAGTGTGGCACATTACTCTATGGAGTACTACACAGTCATAAAAAACAATAAGGCCCTGGAATTTGATAGAAAGTGGTCAGATATGGAGAATCTGTTGCTGAGTGAAGTAAGCCAGAATATAAAAGAAAGATATTGTATGTATCCACTTAATTTTTATATATCGACTATTTGCACTTTATGGTAGAGATAGAAATACTGGAGGTTATAAAAGCAGTGAAAATAGTTAGTGATGATAAGACAGTGTGGAACAGGGCAGAAGAATAGAAGAGTATGGAGAAGGACAGCAAGAGAGCAAATAGAGAGGCATGACATTACTGGGATTCAGATATGTTTATTACCTGTTGATGATGACATGTATAGTATTCTTTTTTCTTTTTTCTTTTTTATATTTTATTATCATCATAATCTTCTTTACATTACATTGGATTACATATAACTTTACAATGTATTACATTGCTTTTTCAAAAGGGAATGCCATGCATGTCAGTCAATACAAAGACATTAATCTCCCCGCTTCAACATTCAATATCTTTTCTATGTTTTCCCCAATAAGTATTATTATTATTTTAATTATTTTTTAAAACAGTCAATCGCTATTTCTCATTTTGCTTGTAAAAAGACTTTGCCCATCGTGAAGTACTTCTCAGACC
>NW_006203523.1:421252-440356 GCF_000334495.1 Tupaia belangeri chinensis | reverse complement strand
TATCACATTCTTCAATCCTAAAAGTTCCATCTGGTTCTTATTTAAGGTATCTATTTCTTCTTTCAAGTCATTAAAGGATTTCCTCATCTCCTGGAGCTCCTTGTCTCTTTTCTCTTCCACCTCAGTTAGTTTGGTCACTACAAATATTCTGAATTCCTTATCAGACATGTCCACGACTTCCATTGTATTGACTGTGGGTGATGTAGGCTTGATGATATCCCTTGAAGGAGAGGCCTTTTGTTGGATGCTCATATTTCTTGAGCCTCTGCGATTGTTCCTAGTCATCAGGTAATCTATATGTTTCTTCCTAACTTATTTAAGGTATCTCTGATTGTTAAAAGTTGTACAGGATTAGAAAATGAATAATTTCTCTTATGGTTGGCCTACATGTTGCTCACAATTACCATTAACTGTTGTCACTAGCCCTGGATGGCCCAAAGTTTTCACTGTTTCTAAGAAGTGGCGAGCCTTCAACTGACCTAATAAGCAACACCCCAAGTGCAACGAAAAATAAAATGAAAGAAGGAAATCATGTGTGTGCTATTCAAATCACCAAAATTCAAAGAGTCCAAAGGCTTGTAGGAAAAGGTCAGAAGATGAGTGACAGGACCAGGTTGTTCGGGCCTGCAGCCTCAGTCCGCCCGGTGTCCAGTACTGCTGGCCAGCTCGATTCGGATTGTGGGTGGGGAGGGGTGGGGGTTTGCCTTAAAGTCCCAGACGACCAACCTGGGGTCCAAGGAGGAGGAACGGTGGAGACACGTGGAGATTCTGAAGGGTTGGGCATGCAGCCTCAGTACGCCTGGTGTCCAGAACTCACATGTATAGTATTCTCAACTAGACAGGTCTGAGAAGTATTTCATGTTGGGTAAAGTCTTCTAACAATCAAAGTGATAAATAGTGATTGAATGTTTAAAAAATAATTGGAATAATAATAATAATCTGGAAAAAATGAAAAGCTATTGGATGATGATGATGGGGATTTTAATGTCTTTGTATTGACTGATATGAATGGTATTCCTTCTGGAAAGAGAAGTGCAATATGCTGTAAAGTTAAATGTGATTCAATGTAATATAAACAAGATTATGATAATAACAAAAAAATTTTAAAAAGACTTAAAGCCAAGAGACAGGTTAGGATTCTGTTCAAACAGTAAGTACTTGAACTTATTGGCAGCTCAAGAGAAGACAAAAATCCCTAAATCTGGAAAACAAAGCATAGAAGAAAATCAGTAATGTTTTAGTCAGAAGTCATAAAATTCTATTTCACCAGTTCAGTCTTATGTATTTAATCTATCTTCTGTTGTGGTCCAATCTTTTCTTTTACCTTCTGGAAGATAATATTAAGCTCTGAATTTGTCCCTACCATTAAGTTTGCCATTTTCTTAGTTGTTTTTGAACTCTTGTTTCTGTGTGTCTGTATTTCATTTTCCTAATATAATAATCCCTTCAGAACTTCTTGAAGAGCTGGTCTGGGGTCAGTAAATTCAGGTTTTGTTTATTTGAGAATGTTTTTGTATTTCCTTCACATATGAAGGATAATCTTGCTGGGTATAATATTCTTGGCTGAAAATTTTTTTTCTCAACACTTTAAATATATTTTCCCGTTTTTTTCTTGCATAGTTTCTAATGAGAGGTTCATTGTTAGCTTGATAGAATATTGTTTGTAGGTAACTTGATGTTTTTCTCTTGCCAGTCTTAGTGTCTTTTCTCTGTAGTATTGGTCAATGTGGTTATAATGTGCCTTGGATAAGATCTTCTTGGGTTGATTCTATTTGAAGTCCTTTGTATTTCTTGGGTCTGGGTCTTTGAAAGCCTCTCTAGGTTTGGGAAGTTTTCTTCCAGGATTTCATGGAATAGATTATCAATGCCCTTATAAGTCTCTTCACAATCTGGGATACTGATTATCCAGGTAGTTGGACATTTAATGGTATCTAGTATTTCTCTATATTATTCTCATTTTGGGGGAACTATTTTCTCAGTCTTCATGGTGGATTTTTCTAGTCAAGCCATTCTGTCTTCTACATCTTAGGTTTAATCTCTGTATGATCTAGTCTGCTTTTAATACTTTCAAGAGAGATTTTGACTTCCTGTATTATAGCCTTCATCTTTATCAGTTCCATTTGATTCTTTTGTACGGTGTGTATTTCCTCCTTCATATCTCACATGAACTTCTGCATCTCCTGGAACTCATCAGCTCTTTTCTCCTGCCTTTTATGGAGTCCATTGTCTCTCTTCTCTTGCATCTCTGTTAGCTTTGTCACTGAATATTCTAAATTATTTATCAGACATTTCTGTGAATTCTTTTGTACTGTCTGTGGATGAAGAGAAGTTATTATTTTCCCTTGGGGGAGAGGTATTTTATTGTTTTCTCATATTTATAGTGCCTCTGTGGTGATTTCTAGTCATCTAATGGGTTATACACTTCTTCCTATTATCTTGAAGTTCAATCTGAGCATTCAGAGGAGTGCAGGAAAAGGTGATCAGCAAACTCATTGCTGTTCATTTTTCTCCCTTTGTGCGGCAGATTCAGTGGGAATTCAAGAATATTCTCACCCTAATAGTATTACAGTGTTTGATTTCAGTTCACATAGACCTGTCTAGACATTCAGTACATGGAGGATGAGCAGCAAAGTAGTGAAGGTAAAGGTAAAATGGAAAGAAAACAGAGAACGAGAAAAAAATAAAAACTTACACAAAATTTGTATTTATTTATTTTTTAAAAAATCAAAAAATGAAAACCAGGAACAGTAGTTGGCATAATTGCTATGTCACTGGACTCCCATGTAGTCAACCACAGTTTGAGTCCCAGACCTGGTGGCTTAAACTCATGCCGGGCACGTGTGCGTGCATACCCAAGATCCTGAGATGAGAATAGAGGAGAAGGGATTGCAGTGTGGCCATCCCCCCCTGGAGGGTAATTTCTCACTTTTTGTCTCTCTGCCTCTCTGTCTTTCTGGTGAGTGCATGTTCCCTATAGCCAAAACCTCTCCCAGTCATGGCAGCTGCTCCATAGTGCATATACTGACACAAAATGACCAATTAAGTTTTCTGAATATGGCATCATTCAAAAACTTGAATAGTTCTACAGCTGTATTGTTGGTTGGCAATAAAAGCACTTTTAGCTTTAATAAATCAAAGAAATACTAAGGAAATTTACTTAAAACTTAAAGCCA
Source organism: Tupaia belangeri chinensis (assembly GCF_000334495.1). Taxonomy (NCBI): domain Eukaryota; kingdom Metazoa; phylum Chordata; class Mammalia; order Scandentia; family Tupaiidae; genus Tupaia; species Tupaia belangeri. Next base: position 437,183 of record NW_006203523.1, on the reverse strand, counting down.
GGAAACAGGTTAGGATTCTGTTTAAATAGTAGGTACATTTTGAACTCTTATTTCTGTGTGTCTGTATTTAATATTTTTGGTATAGCACTCCCTTGAGAACATCTCGGAGATCTGGTCTGGTGTTGGTAAATTCTTTCTGGTTTTGTTTATCTGAGAATATTCTTGTCTTTTCTTCCCATATGAAGGATAATCTTGCTAGGTACAGTAGTCTTGGTTGAAATTGCTTTTCCCTTAACGCTTCGAATATATTTCTCATTCTTTCCTTGCTCAGATTGTTTCTGGTGAGAGGTCTGCTGTTAGCCTGATGGGATACCCTTTGTAGGTAACTTGCCATTTTTCTCTTGCCAATCTTAGTATCTTGTCTTTGTTTGTGGTTTTGGTCAATCTGGCTATAATGTGTATTGTAGAAGATCTTCTTGTGTTGATTCTATTTGGTATCCTTTGCATTTCTTGGAACTAAATTTTTGAATGCCTCTCTAGGTTTGGAAAGTTTTCTTGCAGGATTTTATGGAATAGATTATTGATGCCCTTATGAGTCTTTTCACCTTCTGGGATAATAATTATCCAGATGTTTGGACTTTTGATGGTATCTAGTATTTCTCATGAATTATTCTCATTTTGGGGGCTATTTTCTCAGTCTTCATGATGAATTTTTATAGTCCAGCCATTCTTTCTTCTATGTCTGAGATTCTATTTTCTGTATGACCTAGTCTGCTCTTAATACTTTCAAGGGTGATTTTGACTTCCTGTATTATAGCTTTTATCTCTAACAGGTCCATTTGATTCTTTTTAGAATGTTTGTTTTCTGTTTTAGATTTTGCAAGAATTTTCTCACTCCCTGGAATTAATCAGCTCTTTTCTCCTGCCTCTTCTGAAGTTCATTCTTTCTTTCTTCTTCCGTCTCTGTTAACTTTGTCATTATGAATATTCTAAAATTTTTATAAGACATTTTCATAAGTTTCATTGTACTGTCTGAGGATGAAGAGGAGTTATTCTTTTCCCTTTGAGAAAAAGTGTTGTCTTTTTTTTCCCCATATTTCTTGTGACTGTGCAGTGATTTCTAGTTATCTGATAGATGATGCACTTCTTCCTAATTCTTGAAGTCAATCTGAACGTTTAGAACAGAAGGAGGTGATCTGCAATCTTTCTTTTGTTCCATTTTCCATCTTTGTGCATCAGATTCAAGGTGAAGAGAGGAATATTCTGACCCTAATCATATTCAGATGATTGGAAACTGTCCACTTGGACTTGTCTAGACACTTAGTGCATAGAAGTCACTAGAAATGAGTCTGGAGGGGGAAGACTCAACAGAAAATCTTCATTTTTGGTCAAGGAAATCAATATTTCAGAGCTGACGTATGGTATTCATATAAGGATAGGCCTGGCTTGGCTGGTGCTTTTACCACTAGAAATGAATTTGGTGGGGAAAGTCTTAGTAGAAAAATCTCAAAACCCAGCTATTTAAGTGATGATTTCTAAGATGCCAATCTTGCTTTTATATTCTAGATTCAATGTAAAGGATGTTCCATTATGGCCTCCAGGAGCAGTGGGGAGTCACTACTCCAAATCCTGGACTAGCTTCTACTGCCCAGAGGACACATTCACTTGGCATACAGTACCTTCTGCCAGTGCCTCATTCTCCAACTTGGGCTTGGGCTTCTTTTCATCCCCTGTGGTTGCCTTCCAGTCTTGGCCCTGTTTTTTTTTTTTTCTGGCCCTTTTTTTTTTTTTTTTTTTTTTTTTAGTAGTTTTTGGTTACTAACATTATCTCTGTGTTATATGTGTGTTCAGATTTCTTATTTCTTGGAGTTAGTTTTGGTAGCTTGTGTATTTCTAGGAATTTGTCTACGTTTTATCTCGGATCTATAATTTGTTGGCATACAGTTTTCAACAGTATTCTCTGATGATCTTTTTTGTTTCTCTAATGTTAGTAGAAATGCATCTACTTTCATTCTGATTTGAGTAATTCCAGTGTTCTTTTTCAGTTTAGCTAAAGGTTTATCAATTCTGTTGATGTTTTCAAAGAACCAACTTAAGAGTTCTTTGTCTGGCCCATCTGTCGTGGTGTAGATGGTAGGGTGTTGCTGAGTGATACTGGAACCATGTGTATATTCTGGGTCAGTCTAAACACACTGATTGTGTCCACATGTGCCTGTGATCCTGGCTGGCTAGAATGCTGGGGAAGAATAATGGCATAGCATGACTCTGTTAGAGGTAACTTTCACTGTTTCTCTTTGTTTGCTTCTCTAGTTTATGAAACAATGGAAAAAATAATGTTTTATTCAGGTTTTGGCCATAGGACATGTGTCCTCACCAGAGAGAGACAGAGAGAGAGAGCAAAGAGACACCCCAGGGTGATGGCCATGCTACAATCCTTTCTCCTCCATCTTCCTTTTGGACTTTGGGCATACATATGGGCATGAACACATGTGCACCCAATGTGTTTTTAAACTACTGGGTCCAGGAATCGAACCATTGTTGGCCATGTAGGAGTCCAGTGCCTTAAACACCATGCACCTGCTGGCCTCATTAAATCACTTTTTAAAAATCATATGTTGTTTAATCTGCACATTTTTGTAATTTTTTTCTCAGTTTTCTTTCTCTTATTAATTTCTAGTTTTATTCAATTACAGTCAGAAATGATACTTTATATAATTCCAATCACATTAAATGTATTCAAGATTTTTTTGGTGGTATAACTTATGGCCCATCCTAAACAAATGTTCACTTGAGAATATTTTTTGTATTTATTACTTACATTTAATCACCATACATCTTACAGTTTACAACATGGTTTCTTCCCTACATAAAGACAATACATGTCAGACAAGACAAAGACATTATCACATACATTAGCAAATAATTTTTCATTTTTGTATTAATTAAATATATTTTTCCCTCTGTTCCACTCCCTCCCCCTTTAGTCACCCTCTATTAAGTGCCACCCTACTATCTCTACTATCTATGGTTGCCCTCCCTGCTATTATACCTTCCAATCTTTCAGTTTCTGCTGTAGAGCACAGAAATTCTGTATATATTTGTTTGAATAATAATGTGAGCTGGGAGGGAAGCGAAACCTGCTTTGTAGGGGTAAGAAAGAAATAAATGCACTTGTTCTTCTTGATCAGGGGAATTGTTTCACTAAGAGATCTCATCTGTGGGCTCAGAATGGGAAGCAGGACTAGTGGTTATGACATTCAAGTACCTCCCTATTTCAATTTTAGGCCTTATGGAACAGTTTATAAAGCAATCAATTAAGTAGAAAGTGAGAAGTAGAGATAGTCACACAGAAAGAGTAAGCAGAGAAGGTAAAATTTTTGCCATGGTCGTCAGTGTCTCCTACAGGAGTTATAGACCTCCACTGTCCTTTAATGACATAGTTCCTGTGATTAGGTTCTGAGACCAGAAGCTTATAGTTCCTAGCTTCATAGTTTCTAGTCTAGTCTTTTTATTTTTAATTGAATATTGACCATTATGTATGAACATATTTAGAGAATCTGAATAAGTTTATTTTACTCCACAGAAGACTTATTAGTTCATTCTTCAATTATTCATAATTTAATTGCTTTATATAATAACAGTTTGCAAAATGAATTTTTAAGTATGAATACAATGTACATTAGTCCAATTAAAGATGTTGTCATACACGTTATCATCAGCAGATAATTTTCTATTTTTGTGGAAAAAAGCAAAACATAAAAGTGTTACTTCTTTCTATTTCCTTCTGATTCTTTTCCTCTCACCCTCCCCCCATTTCCACCCTTCTCTCACACTGTCTCTAGTATCTGCAATTTTTCTCCATGCTTCCGTATCTTCTAATTTTTCAGTTTCTGCCATTGAGTGTAGACATTCAGTATTTATTAATTGGGGACAAAAAATGTCTTTCTTTCATAATCTGGCTTGTATTGCTTAGCAATAAATCTTCCATACTTGCCTGGTTTTTGATCAAATGCCGAGGTTTTGTGGCTTTTTATGGCTGAGTAGTATTCCATAGTGTATATACATCACACTTTTTCAATCCATGCATCTATTCATGGACATTTGAATTGATTCCATGTCTTAGCAATTGTAAACAATGCTGCAATAAACTCGGATGTGAAAGTACTTTTTTGGCCAAGTGTATTCCTATCCTTTGGGTAGATACCCAGGAGTAGAATTGCTGGATCATATGGTAGCTCTATATTCAGGTCTTTGAAGAACCTCCATTTAAATTCCCACCAACAGTGTAAGAGATTTTTTCCCACCACAGCTATGCCTGTACTTATCACATATTTTATTTAAATTTATTTTTTATGTTCAATCATTATACATAACTACAGCTTGTAAAATAAACTTACCCAACCTGAATACACTTCACACCATTCCAACTGAAGATATACAAAGTATCATCAACAGATGATCATCTATTTCTGTGCCCCTCAAACGTCTTGCCTTCTATTTTTCTCTTTGATTCCCTTTCTCTCACTTTCTGCTATTTACCACCCCCTTCCCACACCTTCTTCAGTATATGTAACCATTTTCCAAACTTCTATATTTAATCTTTTATTTTCCACCATAGAGTGTGGACAGTTGGTATGTATTAAGTAGAGACATACAATTTTTTTTAATAGCTTGACTTGCTTCACTCAGCAATAAATCTTCCGCATTTGTACACTTTCTACCAAATGCTATAGTCTTCTCTTTTTTTCTTTTTGTCTTCTCTTTTTTTAATGACTGAGTAGTATTCCATAATGTATATGTTCATAAACATTTGGGTTGTTTCCATGGTCTTAGCAAATGTGACTAATCCTGCAATAAACATATGTGCAAACACTTTTCTGACTGAGCATTTTCCTATTCTTTGGGTAGATAGCTAAGAGGGGAATTACTGGATCATATGGTAGTTCTATTTTTAGATCCTTGAGGAGGTTCCATATTCTCCACAGTGACTGGACTAATTTACATTCCCATCACCAGTGTAGGAGAGTTCCATTTCACCACAGCCTCACCAGCATTTATCATTGTTTTTTTAAAAATTATAGCCATTCTGACAGGGATTAGTTGATATCTCATTGTGGTTTTGATTTGCATCTCCCTTATGGTAAAGAATATTGAGCATATTTTTCCATGCACTTTTTGGTTGTTCATGTGTCTCCTTAGATTTGTTAGTTTGGCTCATTTTCCCATTTCTTAATTAGGTTAATTTTTTTTGATAAGTCACTTGATTTTCCTCTGTATTCTGGTTATCAGTCCTTTATCTGAGATATAGTTTACAAAAATATTCTCCCATCACAAGAGTTGTTGATTAACACTGATTACTGTGTCGTTTACTGTGCAGAAACTCTTCATCTGATGTAATCAAACCTGTCTACTTTGGAGATTATTACCTGTGCTTATATGGTCTTATTTAAGAAGTCTTTGCCTATTCCAATGTCTCCCACAGTTTCTCCAGTTTTTTTCCACCAGTAGTTTTATGGTTTGAGGTCTTATATTTAGATCTTGAGTTGATTTTTGTTAATGATGAGAAATAGGTGTCCAGCTTTATTTTTCTGGAGGTGGATACCCAGTTTTTCCAGCACCATTTGCTAATGAGGTTTTCTTGTTCCCACTGGATTGACTGGTGTCCTTTGTCAAAAAGTCAGTTGGCTGTATTTTTAGGATTTATTTCTGGTGTCTCTATTCTGTTCCATTGGTTCACTTGTCTGTTTTTGTGCCAGTACCATCTTGTTTTGATTATCACAGCTTTGTAATATATTTGGGGGTCAGGGAGTGAGATACCTCCTACTCCAGTCTTCTTGTGCAGGATTATTTTGGCAATATGAAGTCTTTTATGACTCCTGACAAATTCTATAATTGTCTTTTCTAGATCTGTGAAGATCATCTCTGTAATTTTATTCAGCTTGCACTAAATATTTAGATTAATTAGGATAGAATTGCCAATTGAATTATATTCATTCTTCCAATCTAGGAATATGAAATGTCCTTCAACATTTTTTGTGTCATTTTTTTAATTTCTTCTTTTTGTTTTTCAATTTTCGTAGTCTTCTTGTAGAAGTCTTTGACTTCTTTGGTTAGATTTATGCCTAGTCATATTATACTTTTAGTGGTTATGGTAAATGGAATTACTTTCTTCAGTTCTACCTCAGTCAGCTTGGTGTTCATACATAGAAATGCTATTTACTTTGTATGTTGATTTTCCTGCCACTTTACTGTGTTTATTTCATTTCCAGGAGATATTTTTGTGGATGCCTCTGGGTATTTTATGCATACAATAATGTCATCTGCAAATAGAGATCATTTCACTTCTTTTCTTATTTGAATGCTATTTATCCTTTTTTCTTCTCTAATTTCATTGGCTAGGACTTCCAGCACTATAGTGAAAAGGAGTGGAGAAAGTGGGCAGCCTTACCTTGTACCAGTTTTTAGTGTAAAATTTTTCAGCTTTTTCCCTTTTTAGTGAGATGTGTTTTATAATGGCTTTTATTGTGTTGTGAAATGTCCCTTCCATCTGTATTTTGCTCAGAGTCTTAACCATGAAGGGATGTTGTTTTATCAAATTCTTTTTCTGTAGCAATTGATATAATCATACAGTTTTTATCTTTCCTTCTCTTAATATGGTGTATTACATTTATGGTTTTGCATATGTTAAACCACCTTTGTTTCCCTGGAATAAAGCCTACCAGGTCGTGATATATACATGTATTTTTTATATGTTGTTGGATAAAATTTGCTAGTATTTCATTGAGAATTTTTGCATCTATATTCATCAGAGATATAGGTCTACAGTTTTCCTTTGGATAGGATTTGCTAGTAAATAGTTTAAATAGAATGGGGCTTAACTCTTCTTTAAAAATTTTATAGAATTCAGAAGTAAAACCATCAGGGAACCAGCAGTTAGCGTAATGGCTATGTCGCTGGACTCCCACATAGTCGACCGCGGTTCGTGTCCTGGACCCGGTGGCTTAAAACTCACGCCGGGCGCGTGTGCGTGCGTGCCCAAGATCCCGAGAGGAGAATGGAGGAGAAGGGATTGCGGCGTGACCATCCCCCCTGGGGGGTGATTTCTCGCTTTCTGTCTCTATGTCTCTCTCTGTCTGTCTGGCGAGCGCACGCGCCCTACAGTGAAAAATCTCTCCAAAAAAAAAAGAAGTAAAACCATCAGATCTGGGCTTTTCTTTGTTGAGAGGTTATTTATTACTAATTAAATATCATTGGTTGTGATGGGTGCATCCAGGCTTTCTTTCTCCCTGATTCAGTCTTGGTAGAATATGTGTCCAGGAATTTGTCCATCTTATCCAGGTTTTCTTGTTTGTTGGCATATAGTCACTCATATTATTCTTTAATAATGTTAGGTATTTCTATTATGTCTGTTGTAATATTGTCTGTTTCATTATAAATTTGATTTATGTCATTCACTTCTCTCTTCTTGATTAATTTAGCTAATGGTTTGTCAATTTTATTTATCTTTTCAAAGAACTAGATTTTGGTTTAATTTATTTTCTATATAGTTCATTTATTCTTAATTTCATTTTTTCTGCTTGAACATTTATCATTTCTTTTCTCCTGTTGTTTTTGGGATTTTTTTTGTTGTTTTTTTGTCCAATTCCCTGAGGCATCATGTTAGTTTGTACATTTGCCACCTTTCTATCTTTTTCTTATATGCACTAATTGCTATGAATTACCCTATTATTGTTGTTTGCTGCATCCCATAGGTTGTGAAAACTTGTGTACTCATTATCATGGGTTTCAATGCATCTTTTGATTTCAGACTTAATTTCTTCAGTAGTCATTTCTTTAGTAGGTTGTTTAGTTTCCATATGTTTGTGTATTTTTGAGGGTTGTTTTATCTAAAATAAATATCAAATTTAATTCCGTCATGGTTGGAGAAGATGGAGTAAACAGTTTCTATGCCTTTGAATCTTTAAAGAAAGGTTTTGTGCTTTATCATGTGATTAATCTTCAAAAAGTTTCCATGTGGGAGTGAGAAACTTGTATATTTCATAAATTTTGTGTTCAAGGTTATTTAGATGTCTGTAATGTCCATTTGGTTTATGGTATCATTTAGATCCTGTATCTCTTCGGTTAATTTTTTCTAGACTATCTGTCCAAAGTAGATAGTGGGGTGAGATCCCCAGTGATTAGTATGTTACAGTCCATCTCTTCTTTTAGAAATATCCATCTTTCCTTCATATATTTGAGTGTTCCTGAGTTGGGTGCATAGATATTTATAAACATTATATTTTCTTGATAAATTAGCCCTTTTACTATATAAAACTCTTCTTTGTCTCTTTGTATAGTTTTTGTCTTAAAGCTTATGTTGTCTGAAATCAGTACAGTCTGTCCAGCCCTTTTCTAATTTTCCATTTCCGTGGAATATCTTTTTCTAGCCCTTCACTTTGAGTATGTATTTCTTTATCCATCAGGTGCATTTTTTGTAGACAACAGATAGAGGGTTTTTATTATTTTATTCATTCAGCCAGTCTGTGTCTATTGATTAAAAAATTTAATTCATTAACATTCAATGTTATTATTGATATTTTCTGTCTTGTTTCTACCATTAAGTTAGCCATTTTCTTTTTTTGTCTTATTTCTGTCTGTTTTTCTTTAATTTTCCTGGAATAGCACTCCCTACAGTACTTCTTGAAAAGTTTGTCTGGTGTTGGTAAATTCTTTCAGTTTTTGTTGATTTGAGAATTTTTTTTCCCTTTCCATTTGATGGATAATCTTGCTGGGTATAATAATCTTGGTTGAAACTGTTTTCCTATTAGCACTTTGAATATATCTTTCTATTCTTTCCTTGCTTGCATTATTTCTGCTGAGAGGTCTGGTGTTAGTTTGATGAGATAACATTTGTAAGTGGATTGTTTTTCTCTTATCATTTTTAGAATCTCATCTTTATCCATGATATTGGCTAGTCTGATATGCAATGGAAAGGATCTTCTTGGATTGATTTTATTTTGTTGTCTTTTTTGTTTTTTCCCTAGGATCTAAACATTTGAATAGTTCTCTAGGTTTGTAAAGTTTTCTTCCGGGATTTCATGGAATAAATTATCAATGCCCTTGTTAGATTGTTTACCTTATGGGATGCCAATTATTCTGATCTTTGGGCATATAGTAGTATCTAGTATTTCCCTTATATTATCATCATTTTTTTGTCATTCTTTTTGGCGATCTTTTGTAGGTCAGAGTTTTTGTTTTCTATATCTGAGATTCAATCTTCTGTATAATCTAATCTGCTTTTAATACTTTTGATGGAGGTTTTGATTTCCTGTATTACAGACTTCATCTCTAAAAGTTCTGTTTAATTCTTTTAAATGGTGTTTGTTTCTTCTTTCAAGTCATGGAAAAACTTTCTCATCTCCTGGAGTTCATTGTTTCTTTTCTCTTGCATCTCATTTAGTTTTGTCACTATGAACATTCTGAATTGTTTATATTCCCACAAGTTCTCTTGTACTATCTATTAATGATGTACAGTTGTTCTTTTTCCCCAAAGGAGAGATATTTTGTTGGTTTCACATATTTCTTGTTTCTTTATGCTGGTTTCTGGTCATCTGATGGATTATAAATTTCTTCATAATTTGTTGGAGTCAAATCTGACAGTTCAAGTGTGTGCAGGAGGAGGTGAGCCATGATATCTTTGGAACTTCGTCTCCCTGATGCCCACCCTGCAACCTGCACTGTTGTTGCTGAAACTGGATATTCAAATAGCCTCCCAGTTTCTTGAGAACAGGGCACCTAAAGCTGACCTTCAGACTTTCAACTGGGGAAGAAAGTTGCATTCCCTGAACTTCAGAAAACTATGAAGTCTGAAAAAATTCCTGAGTAGACAAAAGGCAGCTAGATATCTAAAGTTGTCACTTACCTCATTTGTTCTCACTTGCTGCTGCTGTATGGGTTCTGGAGTTAATGGAAGAGGAAAGAGGTGGGAGTGGGATGATCTGGGTGGCACCTGAAATAACCAGAAGACAGTGGAGATTGCAAGGTGGTCTCTGACCTCAGTTCTTTTTACTTGCTGCCACTGTGCCAGTTACAGTGGTAATGGCAAGGAGAGTGAGGTAGGGGTAGGACAATTTGGGTGGCATGTGAAACAGCCAGGAGACAGTGGAGGTCCTAAAGTGGTCTTTTGCCTCAGTTTTTCTCACTGGCTGCCACTGTACAGATTCTAGGGCTATTAATGGAGGAGGAATGTGGGAGCAGGACAATCTGGGTAGTACTTGAAACAGCCAGAAGACAGTGGTGGTCCCAATGTAGTCTCTAGTCTCAGTCGTTCTCACATGCTGGACTTCACAGTTTCTGGGGCTAATGGTGAAGGAGGGTATGGGAACAGGATGATCTGGGTAGCATGTGAAATAGCTGGGAGACAATGGAGGTCCCATTACTGTCTCTGGTCTCAGTTCTTCTCACTGGCTGCTGCTGCACAGGTTCCGAGGCTAATGGTGGAGGAGGAAGGTGTGAACAGGACTATCTAGATGGTATGAGAAATAGCCAGGAGACAGCAGAGGTCCCAAGGTGGTCTCTGGCCTCAGTTCTTCTTACTGGCTACCACTGTGCAAGTTCTGGGGCTAATGGCCCCATCCTTGCTTCTGACTGAAACCACATACTAGGGGTCTATATTAGGTAAGAGACTCACCACAATTATATGTTCATAGGAAAATTTAGGTTGCAGTGTAATTAAGATCTACTTCAAGATAATAAATTTAGTAATAATATAAAATTAACATCTATTATTTCTTTGATTTTTATAAACTCTATGCCCCTATCTCTACTTAAAATAGTAATTTCTCTCATAACTTAGTCTTTCATGGATTTTTCTGAAAATTTGAGGCAGTACTCCTTTTAAATCCTTAAACTTCTACAAACTTTCAGCCAAAAGTCCTAGACCAAACTCCAAATGTCTTGTGCATTTATTCTATAAAACTCTCCTTGTACCTGATTCATAGAGAGCACTGATTCCCTGATACTTTCTTTATGAATTACCTTTGATTCCCAGGAAATTATGGCACCAAACAAGTTCTTCAAAAGACATTTGAGACTTGTACATGTCTCTCACTCCTATGAATATCAACAAGTAAATGAAAGAGGAATTTTATATAGTTAAAGACATATAAATCTCCAAAAACAAACAGTAGACAGGAGTTCCAAGAGAAGACATACCTTAACCAGTGTACCCTACCCAAAATGTTGGAGGATGGTTATTGTCAGTACTCCTTTTTACCAGATACTGGATTCTATTTTGTTTATTGAATCTAATAAGAAAAATATCAGAATATTTACTTATACTTATTTTATTTTTAGAATTGTAAAATCACACTTATATCCTTTGTGGTAACTTATCTAAATGAAGAAATTGAGATTCTAAACTTAATTTATACCTATAAACTATTAAGAATCAGTATTTCTTTTTTTTTGGAGAGATTTTCACTGTAGGGCGCGTGCGCTCGCCAGACAGACAGAAAGAGACATAGAGACAGAAAGCGAGAAATCACCCCCCAGGGGGGATGGTAACGCTGCAATCCCTTCTCCTCCATTCTCCTCTCGGTATCTTGGGCACGCACGCACACGCGCCCGGTGTGAGTTTTAAGCCACCGGGTCCGGGACACGAACCGCAGTCGACTACGTGGGAATCCAGCGACATAGCCATTACGCTAACTGCTGGTTCCCAAGAATCAGTATTTCTTACTACATTTATAGTGTCAGATTTTACTATTAGACTTAGTACATAAAACTATGAATGTTTGTTCTTATATTTTCTGTAGTTCATGGGCTTTTAAATTAGGATCATAACAAAAGTCACAGGGCCTACTAGGTTCCTGAAATGCTAGAACTAGAACATGGATATAGTCCTCTTTCTAGAGCCCCATAGAATCCAGAGAAAATAGAAAAGACTGGTTCTTTTCCTCTTTTTGATCTATTTTCACTCTTGACCTTTCTTTGTGGATCCTGGGATATCCTTCCAGCTTAGGTCACTATGGGGCTTTACTGCAGTGGAAGAGTGTGTCACAAATATTTAGTACTACAGTGAATTGCCTGTGGAATTTTAAATACAAATAAAAAGTGCTGGTCTGATGTCATCCCACTTGTCTATTTTATGGATTATCGACTGTGCTTTGGTGGTCTTTTGTAAGAAGTCTTTTTCTACACCGATGTCTCCTAGAGTTTCCCCAGTGTTTTCTAGAAGCAGTTTTATAGTTTGAAGTCTAAGATTTAGATCTTTCATCCATCTTGACTTTTGTCTTTTTTATGGGGAATATGGACTGGGCTTTGGGGGTCTTATGTAAGAAGTCTCTCCCTCCCCCAGTGCCTCCCAGAGTTTCCCCAGTGTTTTCTAGGAGCAGTTTAATAGTTTAGGGTCTTAGATTAAGATCCTTGATTCACCTTGACTTTATTTTTGTCAAAGGTGAGAGGTAGGGGTTCAGATTCATCTTTCTACAGGTGAAAATCCAGTTTTTCCAGCACCATTTGCTGAAGAGGTTTCTGCATGGTGAAAGACACAATAATTAGTGTGAATCGACAGCCCTCAGAATGGGAAAATATTTTTGTAAATTACGCATCAGATAAGGGACTGATAACCAGAATACACAAGGAACTAAAAAAGCTGTTTGAAAAAAAGATGATCAACCCTATTAAAAGATAGAAGGAGTGGAAAAAAAACACTCACTAAAGATGACATATGAATAGCCAGAATGCAAATGAAAAAATGCTCAACATCCCTCATCGTAAAAGAAATGCAGATTGAAATAAGATTTTTGCCATTGGGTGCATGTGCTCACCAGAGAGAGTAGAAATCACACCCCGGGGAGATGTCCATGCTACAATTCCTTCTCCTCCATCTCCTCTGGGATTTTGGGCATGCATACAGATATGGCATGGTTTTCAAGTTGCAGAGCCTAGAACTCGGACCACACAGTGGTCATGTGGAATTCAGCACCTTCACCCTCATGTCTCTTAATGGCCCCAGGCATAGTAAGAGATGCTAAGAAGTAAGTAAAACACAAAAACTCCTCCCCTCATGGAGCTTTCATCCCAGCAAAGGAGACCAAATAAAAACATTAAATAAATAAATAATATAGTATCAAATTATAGTAAATGTTATGGAAAATAGATCAGAGAAAAATTAAGAGTGCCAGGTTTGCGAGGTGTTCTGATGTTAAACAACGTGATTTGGGAAGATTAAATGCAAAGTTGACATTTGAGAAGTCCTAAATGAAGTGGGGGGAAGAAGAAATGTTTAACATTTATCTCAGGTGAAAAACATCCCAGGATTTGGGAATAGGCAAGTGCACAGAGCCAGAGGCAGGAACAGCGGACGTCAGTGATAGAGCAAAGGAAAGTGAAGGAGAAGAAGCAGAATTGGTTTGCCGGTGGACAGCCCAGGGACAGTTGGTCTTGGTAAAGACTTAAACTTTTATCTGACTGAGATGAAAAGCCACTGGAGTTTGTAACAGAAGAGTGGCGGGGGGGGTTTTTAAAAAAAAAAAAAAAAAAAAAAAAAAAAAAAAAAAAAAAACTTCTCTTTACCATTACTATTGTGGAATTACATGTAAGAGGACTTTAAAAAGTTTGTGGAAAGTGAAGTTAAAGTACGGGTTTATTTTGGTGCAAAAAAATTTAATCCACACATAGTTTTTTCATTATACATATTTATTAACTTTTGAAGACTCTTCATAATATACAAATATATATATATATATTTAAATTTGGCAGAAGGTGCATATGCTCATCAGGGAGAGACAGAGACAGAGAGAAGGGAGAAGAGAAAGCATCCTCTCCCATGGGGAATGGTCATGCCATTCAGTCCCTTCTTCTCTACTTTCTCCTCCTTTCATGATTTTGGGCACACACCTTAGCATGTTTTTCAAGTCACAGGTCCTGAGGTCTAAATTCATGGTAAGCTATAGGGGACCCAGTGCCTTAATGACCTAGGCTATAAGCTAGCTCAAAATAAGTATTTCTAAAATGTAGTCATAATTGGTTTGCTGACCTGTGTCTTCTGTTAGCTCCAATATATATCCTCTTTTTCTCAGCTTTTCTTTGTCTTCTTCATGTACATTTATGTGCAATTTTCTCCTTTCAGTTTTCTCTTTCATAAATTCGTATTAGTCAAACCGCCTATATTATCACTTGTCTTTTCTCTTATTTTCTATTGTTTTGTTCTTAGTTTGGAAAAACATTTGTAACTTTAATTTTCAGTCATTGATTATAATTTTGTTTCATCCATTATATTATTAATTTTCAAAAATTCTTTCTTACTACTTGCTTTTCCTTTTTCATAGCATATTACTCTTATTTTATGATTTCAGTATTTTCTCAAATCTCTAAGTATTGTTAGAGTTCTGCTTTGCTCCCTTGCTTTTTTACATTCAATTTTAATCTGTTTCTTTTTCTGAGATTAGTTTTTCCTTTTGTTCAACTTGGACTTATGCTTGCATATTATGGCTTTCATTCTACTGGGTTGTCATACATAGTTGTCTGTCAAAGTTTGAAAATGAAAAACCAGGCTGATTATTCTAAAGGCGTGTTAATGGTTTCTTCTTCTATCTCTGAAGCTATCTGTTTTCTGACCAGCCTCTTGGCTGAGTAAAATAAATCCCTTAGAGAGACCTGTGTTTCCAGGAAATGTGCTCTCTGTTATAAGTTAGTGTCAGGGGACTGGCCTGACAGACTATGGACTCCCCAAATCCCAAAAAGATTTACTTCCCACATTAGCTATTTGGGCTCACAGTTTCTTCATTTTCTTAGAAACATCTACACATTTTTGTCCCTGGGGACAAACTTCTGTGGCCTCCCTAATGTTTTGTATGTAAAGATGGGAAAATGAGGGGGTATGCACCACTCCCAGCCAAACCTTAAACCAATCTCCTTATCTCCATTCCCACATCCAACCCCAATTCTCCCACTCTGAGCTCAGCCTTCTGTGGCGCTGGCAGGCCTAGGACAGAAAATCCACATTGAATTTTCTCTGGGTTGCAATCTCTATTCCAAGTACTTATATACCTCATGCATTGCTCAGGATTTTTGAAAGCTCAAGGGGGGTGAAGGAACCTCTTTTTTTTTTAGGGTTTTTTTTTTCTATAGGGCACATGAGCTCACCAGAAAGACAAAGAGAGACAGAGAGACAGAAAGCAAGAAATCACCCTCCAGGGGGCATGGCCATGCCACAATCCCTTCTCCTCCATTCTCCTCTCAGGATCTTGGGCATGCATGCACACATGCCCAACATGAGTTTAAGCCACTGGGTCTGGGACTTGAACTGTGGTCGACTACATGGGAGTCCAGTGACATAGGCATTGTGCCAACTGCTGGTCCCAAAGGAACCTCTTTTAAGTGCTATATTTTGCAAGCTTATTTATTCTTTTATATAATTATAATGGCTATAAACAGAGAGAGGATACAAAACTAGCTATGTCTTTTGCCTTTAGCCAGATATTTGAAATAACATAAATAAAAGAAAAAAAGAAAGAATCACCCATGTTCCTATGGCCTTGGCATGACCATTTCAGTTCGTAGAGGGATATAGTTATTTCTATCTGATTATAGTCATGGCACACCCATATTCATGTACATAAGTTAATTTCACATCATTTCTTTCCATTTTATTTTCATTTTTTTATAGTAAGATAAAGAAGCCTTTGTTTCTATCATTGTTAATGAACATGCAAACCTCCCAGGAGGGCCTGCACCAGACCTTCAGAGCACATCAGAGGCAGGCATCAGAACCAGCTTGGAGCCAGTCACTCAGCAAAGTGACAGGGGATGATCCAGGAATGGAAGACCACATCTGCTGCTTCCCACATCTTGCTCTGTCGTTGCTTTTAAAATCATTCTGGAAATTAGACAAGATAAAATATGTAAAGTTGATAGCAACAGTTTAACAAATGTCATGACCATTCTTGTTCCCTTTTCTTAGTTATAGAGCTACATATCCCAATTCCACCGCCCCCCCCCCCATTGG
>NW_006203523.1:411005-420741 GCF_000334495.1 Tupaia belangeri chinensis | reverse complement strand
TTGCTGTTCTGTTGTGATCACTGGTGCAGCAGATTCAGTAGATATTGGGGAATATTTTAACCCTATTAGTATTTGGATGTTTAGCTACAGTGCTCTTTGATCTGTCTAAAAACACATTGAAAGGATATTGGAGGGTGGAGAGACAAGAAAAAGGAAAATGAAAAAGAGAGAGAGAAACAACAACAAAAAGAGAAAAAAAAGACAAACAAATAAAAAAATTGTAATTACTGTTCTTTTTTTTAAAAAAAAATCACAAAATACAAAACCATACAGTGCACTTGCATGCCGTGTGAAAAATCTAGTTCACTGGAGCCATGTGGAACCTTCTTCTGAAGGCCCGGCTTCTTCTGCCTGGGTGGGAGGACCAGAGCGATAATTAACAAGATTAAAGGTGGAACTGAGAGCCAGAGAAAAACTGTGCCTTTTTAAAAAAGTGTAAAAAGGAAAAATTACAAAAAAAAAGGGGGGAAGACAGAAGGAGGGAGAGACAGGAACTGAGACACAGAAACAGAGATAGAAGGCTGAGGGTGCACAGAGGGGGGTGGTCCCTACTGCTAGCTCGTTTGCTGGAGGCTGAATTATTAGTAGAAAATCTTCATTCCCTGAAAAATCTAGTTCACTGGAACCATGTGGAACCTTCTTCTGAAGGTCCAGCTTCTTCTGCCGCTAGCTCGTTTGCTTTAGGCTGAATTATTAGTACAAAATCTTCATTCCCTGAAAAATATCGCCAGAAATTCTTTGTAAACCTGTCTTCACACCCTCAAGGGAAAACATGCTCAAACCAATTTGTGTAGAATCAGGATAACTGGCATAAATAATAGCCATCTCTGCCTTTAAACATATACTCCTTCATTCCTAGACCTCATTTAAGCTCATATCACTTGCTGATTTAC
Organism: Tupaia belangeri chinensis; assembly: GCF_000334495.1. Taxonomy (NCBI): domain Eukaryota; kingdom Metazoa; phylum Chordata; class Mammalia; order Scandentia; family Tupaiidae; genus Tupaia; species Tupaia belangeri. Next base: position 419,848 of record NW_006203523.1, on the reverse strand, counting down.
TTGTATCCCCTTCTTTGATCATTTATAGTTCTTTATCCAATATTGATGAAATATTTTAAGACCTAAATGCCCATACTACTCTCTACATCCATCATCTTTGGAGACTTGAGAGGTTACAATGATGACTTATTCTGTCCTTTGATTTATTGTCCTCTTTGCCTTCGGTCATCTTCACTTCCAATTTATGTCTCTAGTCTGCACTTATGGCTGTCCCTTGTATCAGGTCATAACCTAGAGCACTTCAAAATTTTAACTATAAAGTACTATTTTCTGACCAATATCTTTCATTCCAACACACTTCTATGCCAATACTTCTATTTTTTCTTCTTCTTTTTTGCTACTGTAGCAAGATATACAGAATATAAATTTTACTAGAAAAACAATTTAAACCAAGATTAATATATCCAGCAAGACTATCCTTCAAATGGAAAGAAAAGATAAAAATATTCTCAAACAACCAAGCCTGTAAGAATTCACCAACATGAAACAGCTCTTGAAGAAGTATTGAAGGGAGTGATATACCAGGGAAAATAAAGAAAGACAGATAGAGATAAGAGAACAACAACAACAACAATGACTGAAAATATGGCTAATATAGTGCCAGGGGAAAGTCCAGAAATATCAGTAATAATGTTGAATGTCAATGGATTAAATTCTCAAATCAAGAGACATTGACTGAATAGATGAAAAAAAAACCAGAAATCATCTATTTGTTTCCTACAAGAAACACATCTCATGGATAAAGATATACACACACTAAAACTGAAAAAATGGAAAAAGATATTCCATCACAGACTAAAACTGAAGAAATGGAAAAAGATATTCCATGCAAATGGAAACCAAAAGAAGGCTGAAGTCACAACACTGATTTCAGACAGAATAAGCTTTACAACAAAAACTGTAAGAAAAGACAAGAAGGCCATTATACAGTAGTAAAAGGGCTAATTTAAGAATATATAAGGCGTACTATTATCTATGCACCCAACTCAGGAGCACCCATATACATGAAGAAATGACTGCTAGTTGTAAAAGGAGAGACAGACTGCAACACACTAGTTGTTGGGGATCTCAACACCCTACTATCTCCTTTGGATAGATCATCCAGACAAAACAAAACAAAACAAAAATCAAGCAAAGAGGTCTAAATTTTACCATAAATCAAATGGACTTGACAGATATTTAAGAATCTAAGGGCATTGAAGAAAACTTTCCAAACTTAGAGAAGCATTCAAACATCCGGTCCCCAAAAATAGTAAGGACCACAAATAAAATCAACCCAAGAAGATCCTCTCCATGGCACATGATAGTCAGAGTGACCAAAATTGCAGATAAAGATAAGATTCTAAAAATGGCAAGAGAGAAACGTCAAGTTACTTACAAAGGTTTCCCTTCAGGCTAACATTGAACCTCTCATTGGAAGCAATGCAAGCAAGAAGAGTGGGAACATATATTCAAAGCATTAAAAGAAAAGCAATTTCAACCAAGATTACTATAGCCAACAAGTATATCCTTCAAATGGGAAGAAAAGATAAAACTATGCACAAAACAGAATATAAATTTTACTATTTAATCATTTAAGATGCACAATTCTGCAGTGTTAAGTACATTCATGCTGTGCAACAATCACCACTATCTATTTTCCAAACTTTAAAAAAATATTTTATTTATTTAATTTTATTTGTCATTATTATTTCATTTTAAATTTGGCCAGAGAGAGACAGAAAGAGAAAGCGAGAAAGCAAGCTTCCAGGTCTGGAACTCAAACTGCAGTCAGCCATGTGGGAGTCCAGCACCCCAACCACCACACCATCTGCCAGCCCATTTCCTGAACTTTTTAATAAAAAACTGTACCTGTTAAACAGTAACTCCTCATTCCCCTCTCCCCTCAGTTGCTTGTGAAATCTATTATGCTTTCTGTAAATTTATCTATTATGGACATCCCACATAGGTAAACTCATACAATATTTGTCTTTTTTATCTGGCTTATTTCACTGAGTATAATATTTTCAGTGTTCATCCACATTGAGATATGTATTAAAATTTTATTCCTTTTTAAGGCTAAATAGTATGCCATTATATGTATATATCAATTTTGTTTACCCATTTATCTATTGGACATTTGAATTTTTTCTACCTTTTGGCTATTGTGAATAATGCGACTATAAGGATCAGTATATTGGGATCTATTTAAGGCCTTGCTTTCAATTCTTTTGAGTATATACCTAGGAGTGTAATGATCATAGTAATTCTAGTTTTAACTTTTAAAGGAATTACTAAACTTTTTCAAGGAGCAGTTGCACCATTTTACATCCACCAGTGATGCACAGATGTTCCAATTTCTCTGCATTCCCACAAGAGTGGTTATTTTATATATTAAGAAAAATTGTTAAATTGTGTTAAAATATATGTAACATAATGATTACTATTTGTGTCAACTTGGCTGGGCCAAGGTGTCCATATGTGTAGTGAAGGGTTGTTCTGGATATTTTTGTGAGGATGTTCTTGGATGAGATTAATATTTGACTTCATAGTTTTTTGACAAAGTAGATTACCCTACATAAAATGGATAAGCCCCATCCAATCACTTGAATGCCTGAATAAGAAAAAGCAAAAAGATAGACCTTCCTCAAGCAAGAAAGAATTCTTAGCAGATAGCCTTTGAATGTGGACTGCATCATTGTATCTCTCTTGGGACTCCAGTGTGGAAAACTGCACATCAGCGAGTCCGAGAGGCCATTTTCATGAATCTCTTACTATTAGGCTCAGAGAGCAAACAATTACAAATGCCACAATTGGCTCCCCTTCAAAAACCTCACCTTCAAAACCATACTCCGATTGGCCACTTCCCATAGCAAATCGGTGAGCTTAGAATCCCTCAGATTTGCATATCCAGCACCTCATGATTGGTCCACAAAGCAACCAATCATAACTCACCTTTTACTATCCTTCATTCAACCAATCACAGACCACCAACATGTATATAACCACGATCCCTGGCCCATAATCGCCAGATGACCCTGAAGACCCTGAAGAGTTGTGACACCGTGTCATCTCTGGATGACCCTGGCTGCGACACCGCATCATCTCCGGATGACCCTGAGCTGCGACACCGTGTCATCTCTGTATGACCTTGAGCTGTGACACCGCGTCGTCTCTGGATGACCCTGAGCTGTGACACCGCATCGTCTCCATGCTGCCCACAATAAAGAGACGACCCTGAAGAGACACTGCATCATCTCTGTGCTGTGACAGAGTGCCATTCATCCCGTCTCTCACTCCTTCCCTCAGGAAACCTGTTCGACTGTCCTGCGAGCTGGGACACTCCAGCCTGACCACTTTCAAACTAGAACTATACCATTAGCTTGTCCCTTGGTCTCTAGCATATTGGCCTATCCTGTAAAATTGCAAGTTTCCAGTCTCCATAATTACATTGGGCTAATTCCTTAGATCCCCTAGACTCTGTTTCTTAACTCTTTTCTGTCTGTTGCTCAGACTTTTAAACTTCAAGTTCTCCTGCCTGCTCAAATGTGCTATTAAATGTGAGTGAATTTTTCATTTCATTTCTTGTACTTTTCAGCTCCAGAGCCATTTGGTTCCTTTTTATAATTTCTGTCCTTTTGTTTTCTATCATTTAGAAGATAAAACTTGTTTTCTTCAATTGGGTGTTTACTTGGTTGCTCTTTCATGTGCCAGGTTAAAAACTTACACAAAGGCCTTCATGTCTATAAGTGAAGTCAACTGCAAAACAGTATATTATTCATTTTGTTAGCTTCCTGAAGATGGCAGCAATGCCTTATAAAATGGAACTGTCAATTAATTTCCCCAGCCTGCAGTCATGAAGCAGGGTGCAAGAGCAATCAGTGATATCAACTGAGGCAGGAAGACTGCCCTAGACCTCCCACTGTCCCAGGTACATCCCAGACTGCCCCTCCTACATCCCTTGACTGCTATTAATTCTCCAAGTCTGCAACCATGAAGAAGAGAGCAGCAAGAGTCAGACCAACTGAGGCAGAAAGACCACCTCAGACCTCTAACTGCCTTTTTGCCCACCCAGGAGTATTTTGAGATTTTACAGTTAACCGAACCCCCTGGTTCTGACTCCTACTTCCTCTTCCAGTTGAATCTTTCCAGTTCAGTCCCAGGTTCATCTGGTTTGAAGAATTTGGAAAAGGAACCACCATCTAAAGCTTGCTATATATACACTTCTTTGACTGGAAGACAAAGTTCTCTACCAAGAACACATCTGAGAAGTAGAATTCTTCCTGCTCCCCCAACACTACATAATTTACACCAGAAAAGTAGGAAGTAGTGTATAATTCATTGGATGACTAGAAAACAGTGCAGAGGTACAAGAAATATGGAAAAACAAAGAAACACTTCTTTCTCAACAGAACAGAACAACTCTTCCTCAACCATAAACAGCATACAAGAATTTTCAGAAATGTCAGAAAAAGATTTTAGAATATTCTTGGTGACAAAGATGAGTAACTCTTTCCAGGATTTGAAAGAAGAGGTAGACACCATTAAAAAGAACCAGTTAGAACTTCTAGTGGTGAAGAGCATAATATAGGAAATCAAAATCTCTTTTGAAAGTCTTAATAACAGATTGAATCATGAAGAATATATAATTTCTGAGCTGAAAGACAAAACCTTTAGACTTAGATTTAAAAAAAAAGTAATGAAAAATAATTTTAAAAAATCAAAAGGAAGGATAGCATTTGAAAATGAAGTCAGATTAGGGGAAAAGAAGAAGGAGAAAAGAAGACATCAGAGGATGAAAAAGAACAGTTAAAGAAAGAGTGGATCTATGGAATATAATTTTGATCAAGAAATAAAGAAAAAATGGTGAATTAGAGAAAATCATAAAAGAATTTAAGAAATTCTTGGAAATGACAAGAAAGAAGTTAAGTTAATATGAAAATGAAAAAATTAGTTTCCAAGGTGATTTAAAAGCCAGTCAATTTCAAATGGATATGTACGTTAATATGCTATGACATAAGACTGACGATCTTACAGTAAAACTGGAAACTGAATTTTCAAAATGTGTACATCTAAAGGCAAAGAATTGAGTTCTCTGGCAGAAGTTGTCATCTATGAAAGCAATAAAGAAGAAATGTGTAAAAGTAGAGAAGAATAAACTAAAGTTGGAACAAGAAATAGTAAACCTCAAAGTCAAATGGAAATAAATATGATAGAACATGTTCAGGTAGAATGGTATAAATGGGAGATGGAAGGAAGAGCAACACAGGATATGAAAGAAAAATTATAAGAAGTCAAACTTTTCTTAGAGATATTTTTGTTAAATGGTTTGTGCACTCACCAGAGAGACAGAGAGAGATATAGAGAGACAGAAAGTGAGAAGTCACCCTCTGGGGGGATGGCCATGCCACAATTCCTCTTCCATTCTCCTCTCCAGATTTTGAGTATGCAAGCATATGCACATGGCATGAATTTAAGCTACTGGGTTCAGGATTCAAACCAGTCAACTATGTGGGAGCCAGTGGTGCAACCATTACACCATCTGCTGGTCCTGGAAGTTAATCTATTTTTATAGGCACAAGCAGAAGCTCAAGAAAACATAGAGCAGTTAAGAGAGAGTAATTATGCTTCAATAAGAAGTCATGTGGAACTCAGAATTAAAGATATGGAATTTTCATGCTATGAAATAAGATCCTCACAAGAAGAGTCTAATAAAACAGAATTGAAAAATATAAGCAACTTTATCTAAAATGATGAAAAATTAGAAAATCATTTTCAGATAAACTGAACAAGACTAATAAGAAGTTAGCAGAAGTCAGTACCAAACTTGTGGAGAAAGAGTTGAATAGAACTTTACTCAACAGTCTTACTACAAGACCAGCCCTAGAGTCACTCCATATTGGAAATCTTAATAATAGTTTAGTACACAACAGAAATCTTATTTCAAGAGAAACTGCAGTGATTCCTACCTCAATCTCATGCCCTGCAAATAACAGCATAGAGTACTACTTGTTCAAGATGCAGGAGAAGTTAGAATGAAGTGTAACTAGAGAACTGGAACAGGAGAGCACTCAGTTGGAAAAGTGCTTGCACAACTATTTTCATTGCAGCATTATTCACAATTACTAAGACATGGAACCAGTCCAAATGTCTACAGACAGGTGTATGGACTGAAAAATTGTGGCACATATACTCCATGGAATACTATTCAGCCATTAAAAAAAGCAAGGCCCTGGAATTTGATAGAAAGTGGATGAATATGGAAGATTTGTTGCTGAGTGAAGCAAGTCAGGCTATGAAAGAGAGACATCATATATCTCCGCTTAACATAAACTGACTGTCTGCATGTTATGGTAGAGACTGAAAGACTGAAGAACATAAAAGTATTAAAAATTGTAATAGACACTAGAGACAAATTGGAAAGAGAGTGTGGGAGAGAAAAAGTGTAGGAAATTTGGGGTGGAAATAGAAAGATAAGACACTTGTGGGGCACAGATAAGACTTATTATCTGTTGATGAGGATGTGTATGGTGGTCTCAACTGGCCTGGTCTGAGATGTATATCATGCTGGTAAAGTCTCTTCACAATCTAAATGCTGTATAGTGTTTTAATGTATGAATAACAATAAATTTTAAAAACTAAAAAAAATTGTACTTTATTGGGAACCCAGAGTATTGTTCTGACTAAAAAAAAGGATTACACCAGAAAAAAAAGGGAGAGAAATAAAAAGAATTTCCCAGAGCTGAAGAAAATATGCCTTTAAGTGGAGATGATCCACTGGGAGATGAACAGAATAATATTAATAAAAAATATATATACAGATCTTAAAGAAATAAGAGTGTGGCATGAGCATGGGGAAACAAACAAACAAAAAACAAGAAAGTATGCAATCATGAAGTCAATGTTTAGTCTAAGAGATCAAAAACCTGAAGAAATGGATAGATTAAAAGCCAAAAAGAGTGCTCGCTTTAGCAGCACATATACTAAAATTGGAATGATAAAGAGAAGTTTAGCATAGCCCCTGCATATTAATGACACACAAATTCATGAAGTGTTCTATATTTTTAATTCCTACCTTCTTCCCTCTTATTTTGTCCTCTCCTCCACACCCTCCACCCTTCTGGAGTGACTAGATGGGCCTAGAATCACAGTTTTGAAATACTCTAGTATTGTAAGTCTCCCTGGGATGCTTTCTTTTACTGAACCACCTGTGAAAAAGGAGATACTACTCTTCAAATACCTGAACAGAATACTCCCTCTGAGATGACATTGCTAAACACAACAGAAGAGAGACTTCAACACACATCAGTCCACAAGAGGGAAACACACTTGTTCCTAGTCAAAGAAAGATTCTCCTAAAAGTTATTAAAAAGTGACTACATCTCCAAATGGCTAGAAGTAGAAGAAGAGTTTCAGGTCTGAAGAAAACAGGAAATATGTCTCCATCAAAAGAACACAGTATCTCCCCTCCATCTAAAAAGAAAAAGAAAAAAAAAAACCCCACAGAGGAAGTTACTAAAATGTCAGAGAAAGAATTTAGAACATTCATGGTGACAAAGTTCTATAATTTGGAACAGAAAACAGATAATTAACTACAAGAGACTAGGAAGTCCTTCCATGATATGAAATAAGAAATGGACACTCTAAGAAACAATCAGATGGAACTATTAGAGATGAAGTCTGTAATAGAGGAAATCAAAAACTCTCACCAAAGTATTAAAAGTTTATTAGGCCATACTGAAGATCGAATCTCCCACATAGAAAATAAAAATTCTGACCTAGGAAAAAAACACCAGAAAGATAGAGAAAATAACAACAACAACAACAAAATAGCCATGAGACTAATATACGAGAAATACTAGATTCCATTAGATGCTTAAACCACTGAATAATTGCTATCCCAGAAGATGAAGAAACTAATAACAGCATGGAAAATCTATTCCATGAAATCCTAGAAGAAAATTTTTCATGTCTAGACAGGTGCTCAAACATCCAGACTCAAGAAATACAAAGGATCCTAAATAGAATCAACCCAAGAAGATCCTCCTGAAGGCACATCTTAGTCAGACTGGTAAAGACCACAGATAAAGACAATATACTAAAACTGGCAAGAGAGAAATGACAAGTGACTTAAAATGGTTATTCGATCAGGCTAACACTGGACCCCTCAACAGAAACAACAGAAGCAAGGAAAGAATGGGAAGACATATTGAAAGTGTTAGGAGAGAAACAATTTCAACCAAGATTACTATATCCTGCAAGATTATTCTTTATATGGAAAAAAAGATTAAAATCTTCTCAGACAAACAAAACCTGAAAGAATTTGCCAACACCAGACCAGCTCTTCAAGAAACACTGAAGAGAGTACTGTTCCATGAAAACTAAAGAATGAACAGCCAGAAATAAGGGAATAAAGGCAACCAAGACAATGACCAATTTAAATATTGGGACAAGTCTGGTAATATCGAATGTTCAATCCAATAACATTGAATGTTAATGGATTAAATTCTCCAATCAAGAGACACAGACAGGTTGAATAGGTTAAAAAGAAAAAGAAAAGAAAAGAAAAGGAAAAAAAAAACCAGAAACACTCTATCTGTTGCTTACAGAAAACCCACCTCATGGATAAAAACATACATAAACTGAAAGTGAAGGGTTGGCAAAAGGTTTTCTATTCAAATGGAAACCAAAATAGAGCTGGAGTTGTGATACTAATTTCTGACAAAATAGCCTTTAAAACAAAAACTGTTCGAAGAGATAAAGGGATTAAATAATAGTAAAAGGGTCAATTCATCAAAAAGATATAATACTTATAAATATCTATGGACCTAACACAGGAGCACCCAAATACATGAAGGAAAGAG
>NW_006203523.1:407504-410776 GCF_000334495.1 Tupaia belangeri chinensis | reverse complement strand
CACATCATAGGCCAAAGGGAAAGCCTCTGCAGAATCAAAGGCATAGAAACTATACCCAGCATCTTCTCCGACCGTGACAGAATTAAACTTGAGTTTAATTTCAAGAGAAATTCTAAAAAATGCACATATACATGAAAACTAAGTAACCTACTCCTGAATGACTTCACAACTACTGAAGAAATAAAGACTGAATTAAAAAGATTAATGAAAGCCAATGACAATGAAGACATGAGTTTCCATAATCTTTGGGACACTGCCAAAGCAGTCATAAGAGAGAAGTTCATAGCAATTAGTGCACATAAGTAGAATATGAAAAGAAGTCAAATGGATTACCTAACATCATGCCTCATACTAATGGAAAATCAACAGCAAAAACAAACAAACAAACAAACAAAAAAACTTCAGAAAAAAGGAATAAAGATATGAGCAGAAATAAATGAAATACAGAAATAAATAATACAGAAAAAAGTGAAAGTAAAAGCTAGTTCTTTGAAAACATAAACAAGGGAACAGCAGTTAGTATAATGACTATGTTGCTGGACTCCCATGTAGTTGACTGCAGTTCACGTTCTGGACCCGGTGGCTTAAAACTCAAGTCGGGCACGTGTGCGTGCATGCCCAAGATCCCGAGAGGAATGGAGGAGAAGGGATTGCAGAGTGACCATCCCCCCTGGGGGGTGATTTCTCACTTTCTGACTCTCTGTCTCTCTCTATCTGTCTGGCAAGTAGCAAAACAAACAAACAAACAAACAAACAAACAAAAAAACTCTCCAAAAACAAACAAGCAAACAAGCAAACACACAAACAAACAAAACATAAACAAAATTGATACACCACTAGCAAGACTTAAGAAAAAGTGAGAAAGGAACCAGGAAAATCAAATCTGCAAAGAAGCAGGCAATATAACAACAGATAAAGTAGAAATACAGAACATCATTAGAGGATATTATGAACAACTATATGCCAAGGAACAAGACAATCTGGATGAGATGGACAAATTCTTGGACACAAATAATCTACCAAGTTTGAGCCGGGAGGATACAGAAAGTTTGAATAAGCCCAAAACAAGCCCAGAGATTGAATTAGAAATAAATAACCTTCCAACAAAGAAAAGCCCTGGCCCTGATGTCTTTACCTCTGAATTCTACAAAACTTTCAAAGAAGAGTTAACCCCCATTCTGCTCAAGTTATTTCTAAAGATCCAAAAGGGCAAATCTCTCTCTATCTCATTCTATGAAGCCTCCATCACTCTTGTCCTTAAAACCGATAAGGACTGGACAAGGAAGGAAAACTATAGACCAATATCTCTGATGAATATAGATGCAAAGATTCTCAATAAGATTCTACCAAATCATATGAAACATCTTATAAAAAAGATTATACATCACAATCAGGTAGGCTTTAATCCAGGGATGCAAGGTTGGTTAATCATACACAAAATCATAAATGTAATACACCATGTTAAGAGGAAAAAAGATAAAATCCATATGACCATATCAATTTATCAAGAAAAAGTATTTGGTAAGATACAACACCCCTTCGTTATCAAGACTCTTCACAATATCGGCATAGAAGGGTCATTACTCAACACAATAAAAGGTATCTATGAAAAACTCATAGTGAACCTCATCCTGAATGACGAAAAGCTGAAAGCTTTTACATTAAAAATATGTACAAGACAAGGATGCCCACTTCCTCCACTCTTTCAAAATATAGTACTAGAAGTCCTCGCCAACATAATCAGAAAAGAGGAAAAAATAAAGGGCATTCAAATATGAAAAGAAGAGGTGAATCTCTCTCTATTTGCAGATGACATGATTGTATACATAGAAGATCCAATGGTATCCATGAAAAAATTCCTGGAAGTAATACATGAATACAATAAAGTTGCAGGATACAAAATCCACATACAGAAATCTATATCATTTCTAAATACGAACAGCAGGCAGGCTGAGATAGAACTGAAAACAGTAATTCCATTTACCATAGACGCAAAAGTATAAGACACCTAGGAATAAATCTAACCAAAGTAAAAGACCTACACAAGGAAAACTACAAGAAGCTAAACAACAAAATTGAAAATGAAGCAAAAAAAGTGGAAGAAAATCCCATGTTCCTGGATTGGAAGAATTAGTGTAATCAAAATGTAATTCTACACAAATAAATCTACATATTTAGTGCTATCCCAATCAAAGCACCGAACACATTCTTCACAAATCTAGAAAAGACAATCATACAATTTGTCTGCAGTAATAAAAGGATTCTCATTGCCAAAGCAATCCTGCACAAGAAGAGGGGAATGGGTAACATCTCACTCCCAGACACCAAAATATATTACACAGCTGTGGTAATCATAAGAACATGGTACTGGTAAAGAAACAGACAGGTGGACCAATGGAACAGAACAGAGTCCCCAGAAACAAATTCCCAAGCATACAGCCAACTGATTTTTGACAAAGGGTACCAGTCAACCCAGTGGGAAAAGGAAAACCTCTTCAGTAAATGAAGCTGGAAAAATTGGATAACCACCTACCAATAGAGGAATCTGAACTTCTTCCTCTCACCATTGAAAAAATCAACCCAAGGTGAATGAAAGATCTAAACCTAAGGCCTCAAACTATAAAACGTCCCCTGAAAAAACTGGGGAAATTCTGGCAGACATTAAGATAAGAAAAGACTTTTAAAATAAGATCCTCAATGCACAGTGGATAATCCCAAAAATAGACAAGTGAGATTACATTAGACTAAGAAGTTTCTGAATGGCAAGAGACATAGTAATTAGTACGAGTCAACAGCCTTTAGAATGGGAAAATATTTTTGTAAACTATGCACTGAAGTGGGAAAAGGAAAACCTCTTCAGTAAATGAAGCTGGAAAAATTGGATAACCACCTACCAATAGAGGAATCTGAACTTCTTCCTCTCACCATTGAAAAAATCAACCCAAGGTGAATGAAAGATCTAAACCTAAGGCCTCAAACTATAAAACTTCTCCTGAAAAAACTGGGGAAATTCTGGCAGACATTAAGATAAGAAAAGACTTTTAAAATAAGATCCTCAATGCACAGTGGATAATCCCAAAAATAGACAAGTGAGATTACATTAGACTAAGAAGTTTCTGAATGGCAAGAGACATAGTAATTAGTACGAGTCAACAGCCTTTAGAATGGGAAAATATTTTTGTAAACTATGCACTGGATAAGGGACTGATATCCAGAATACACAAGGAACTCAAGCAGCTGTTCTGAACAAAGATAATCAACCCTCTTAAGAG